>NW_028261382.1:942147-1202147 GCF_051295495.1 Thamnophis sirtalis
TGTGGGGACTCCTGGGGGGGGGAAGGGGGGCAGCCAGGAGTGGGATTTGGGGGTTCTCCAAACTGCGCAGAATCCTAGCTAGATGTTCTCCCAAACCCCTGTGAACCCCCAGTGCCACCCCTGGAAGAGCTTCCAGTGCAGCGGGGAAGGCTGCTCTTTTGGAGGGCTTGTTTTCTGCCTAGGTGTTGGGTCTTCGAGACCCCCTGGCTCTTCTCTGGGCTTCCATCAGGATGTCACAACAGACAGAAGCCAAGTTGGTTTAGGAATGGCCACTGTTCTTGCAATGGGGGATATCAGGTTGGTGCTTCTCATGCGCCTCTCTGACTTCAGGCCAGCCCCTCCCTCAGCCCAACCTGCATCGGGAGGTTATTGGTCTGAAGGTAAAAAGGGGTGAGTCCCCATCCTTTGTTCTCAAGAAGATATAAAGGCAAGAATACATAAAACCAGCTGTTGGGTGAGAATCAAACTAGCTAAGTTCACACATGAGGGACAATTCACCAGGCTTTACGGAACAAGGGACAATTGGTTGGGATCACACAGCATGAACTGGCAGTGCTACGCTGATCCCATTATGGCTCCCATAGGTTCTTTTGGAAACATCTCCTATAGATTCCATAGAAGCAGGCACCTCCTTTGAATAAACCATTGCAGGCGTGGTTTCTCGACCCCAAGGCCAAGGGGGCTGCCTTAGTTCAACGGCTTCTTTGAGCTGATCCCAACAACAATTCAGCACCTTGGAAAGTTTAGAAGCCAGCTATTTAAAAACTTATTTTTCCCCAAACTGACAATTTTGAGGGGTGGAGATTGTAACAAGCAACACCTCAGGGGTTTTAGCAGCTCTCTGCCAGACACCTGCAGGGAGATATAACTGGAAGGAATATGGAACACAGCCCAGAGAGGAGGAGGAGGAGGATGGCATATCATTGTTTGCGCCTTCACGTGTTGTGTGAACGCAGCTCATTGTGGTTTATTCTATAAACCATGCTTCAACAAACTGGTGTACTGTTTAAGCTGCTGGGTGAACCAGGTCATTGCATTATAATTTTAGCTACAGCTGCAGGTCTATTATCCAAGCTACGAGCCATCTCCTCTTTTGTAGTTAAGAAAGATTAAAAATAAATAAATGCGGGATACAGCCCTTCCCAAACTTGCCACCCCTTGAAAAGGGGGCCAGTCCAGAGCTCCAGGGGAGCAATTAAATGGAGCCAGGGCCCATTTGAAGGGGAGCCAAAAGCACCACCCCAACGCAAAGCCATATGCTAATTGCCCAAACCTCCATCTAGATGCCTCCCTCCCTCCCTCCCTCTCTTTCCTTCAGAACTTGATGTGGCCACGAGACCCCAGATTCCCCTGGAGGGTGTTTGCAGTTTTGGAGACATAAAAGGATGCTGGAACTGGTGTGGGGGGGTGTAGAGCTCACCTCAGAATTTCACTTTGCTCCTCCGAGCACTTCAATCACTGCACACTCACAACTAGGGCCTCCTTGCCCGCCCGCCCCATTAGCAGCGCTCCCCGAGAAGCATCAGTCAGATGGGCTGGGCTGAGGGGCTTCTGCCAAGGAAACCGTCCCCCTGCCCTGAGGCCTCCTGCCTTGCTGCCTTCTCCCCGTCTTTATGACCTTTGATGTTTGAAGGACCACCTCTTCCCCAGGGATACCAGCCTTTGCCATAAAAGCACCCCAAAGGTTTAAGGGTCCTCTTGATTTTTTGGTGCTTCCAAGGAACCCCCCTAGTTTCCCAGAGAATTTCAGAAGCGACAGTTTCCCCTATTCTGAATTCTCTGGATATTCTGAAGGTTTTGTTCCTAATCCTTTTCTTTTCTTCCCTCCCGTTTCTTCAACCAGCACCTGCTACTGAAACCGTGGTAGGCCATTCCGGAACTCCTTAATGTAGGACAAGCTGCTCTTCGATGGTTCGCCATAAGATTCAGAGTGCGACCTTGTGCGTGGAGTTCTTGGCGAACCACTTTTTAGGAGTGTGAAATGCCAGTTTGTCACCCTTTAAATAACACTCTCTACAATGTTCTTGAGGTGTTCTGTTGGGGAAATGAGTCCCACAGAAGATCTGATCAACCTACTTAAAAGCTTCTTCTGCTCCCAACTGGTTTCCTTTGGGTGCTTGCGTGTACGTGTGTATTTTGTGTGTGTGTGTTGATTTATGTTCTTATGGATTCTACCAGAGCAGCTGTCCTAACTTGGTTGGGCCAAGCCCTATCACCTTCTGGGCAGGATGGCCAAAGGGTTAATATGCTGCCCAGAGGATTGTGGGAGCTGAAGTCCAGCGGTCCAGAGAACACCAGGTTGGGGAAGAGCTTCTAGTATCCATCTGGGAGCTGGGAGCCTTTGTCAGAGTAGATGGTCCTCTTCTGAGTCCTGCAAAACTTCGGGGGCCCTCAGGCTGCATCCCAGCTGCCTGTATCGGGCACCAGTTTTATTTCACCCCAGGTGGGGTGGATTCCTATGGAAAGCGGGCAGCCATAGGATGATGGCATTACCCTGGGTGCTTCAGCCTCTCCCCAAGTTCTCCAAGGGCCAGAAGGTGACTTTGGCTTGCTTTCTTACACTTCATCATCCCCCCATGTTGTCCCCCCTGGTGGTTTTGACCGAGAAAACCTGCTTTTGAATGGTTCAAACTCTTCCTGGAAGGAGGGAGCACCTGAGTTGGGGCAACAGAACTCTTGATTGTGTGTTATGCTTCTACCCCATGGGATCCTCAGAGGGGCATAAGAGGAAGGGGGAGGGGGTTGCCTCTGACGGTCTCCAAATCCCAGCAGTTGCCCCAGAGGGGAAAGGGGGGGACCCCCACCCCTCTTGCTTAGATCGAGTCCTCTGGGTGGCCAGAGGTTGGGGGGCCGCTGTGGTCCATGGGGGGGGGGGCGATGCTTCGGGCGCGACTGAGCCCCCCCCCAGCCCGCCTGGTCTTCTTGGGGGAAGGACGAGCCGGGAAGCGGAGGCCGGCCGGGGTCGGGTCCAGAGCCGGGCGGCCTGGCGGGTGGGAGCCGGCGGGGCCGGGGCGGCGCGCGTCTCCCCGGGCGAGGCGGGTGGGGGGCGGGCGGGCGCGAGCGCGGAGGGGGCCCGTAAAAGCTCTCGCTAGCGCTGCTTGTGGTCACAGCCAAGCAAGCTCGCCTCCCCTCTGGATCAGGCTCCGCTCGGGCTCCCGCCCCGCACTCGGCGCCGCGGCTGCTCCGGCTGCGCCCGGCCCGCCCTGCCGCGCGGCGCGTCGCCCTGGCCGGGCAGCCGCAGCCGGACAGCCCCCGCCAGCCAGCGCGCCATCGCCGGGCCGGGAGGGGGCAGAGGCGGCTCAGGCGCCGCCGCCGCCGCCGCCGCAGAAACATGGAGTCGGCGCCGGCAGCGCCCGAGCCCAGCGCCGGGGAAGCGGGCGGCGGCGGCGGCGGCTGCGGCCCCGGAGAGGCGGCGGCGGCGGCGGCGGCGGCGGCGGCAGCAGCTCGAGATTCCCCGGCCGGCGCGGAGCAAGCGCGGAAAGGCGATGCGCCGCCGCCTCCCAACCGCAGCAGGCACAGCTGCTCCAGAGGCGGCGGCGGCGGCGGCAGCGGCGGAGGAGGAGGTAAGCGCGGGGGGGGAGAGGGGGAGGGGCGGGGCGGGGGAGGCGGGCGGGGCGGGAGGCGCCACGCGACGCCCGGCAAACTTTTCCTGGCTGGGAGCCGCCTGGGCGAGAGGCGACTGGGGGGGGGGGAGGAGAGGCGCTCGGGGGCGCCTCCACACGTTACGCTGTTCTTCCACGTGGCAGGCGCGCCGCCTCGCGTGGACTCCGGCCGCCTCTCCGGCACGCGAAGTCTGGCGGCGTCTCGGGGGGGCGGGGAGGCAACTTTGCCGGGGAGGGGAGAAACTTTCCGCTTGCCCCGCCAGCGCATCTCCCGGGCCTTGGAGAGGCGGGGGTCGCGGGGGCTCCGGGGCCCCGCGGGGAAAGGCAGGAGCTGCGGGAGGGGCGCGCGGGGGCTGCCCTCCTGCCTCCCGGACGGGGGCCGCCTGCTGGCTCCGCTAAATGGGGAGGGGGTGGCTGCGTCCCCGGGCTTCCCTTCTCCCCTGACCGCTTGGGCTGCGCTGGCCGAGAGACCCCCTCTTTTCGCTCTCCGGGAGCCTAAAGCTCGGGGGCGCCGTCGCCCGGGGGGGGGGGAGAGGCTGCGACGCCGTAGGGCAGGGGGGCTGCTTCCCGGGCGTTGCCCTCCCTGAGCTCCCCGCCTTTCAGCAACCGGCAGTGGGGAGGGGGGGCGGCGGGGCAGGTGCCGCTGGGGAGATGGGGAGACCCGTCAAGCGGGGGGGGGGAGCTCGGGCGGGGAACTCCGGAGCTTAGAAGCGCCGCAGCCGGTTATGTAACCGCTTCCATCCCAAAAACGATCCGGAGGAGAAGAGGGGGAGGGGGCCGGCAGGTTGCTTAGGGCTGGATGCTGGGCCTCCCCCCCCCCGCCGTTCTCCGTCCGTCCCCAACTTCTGCCGACTCCCCGCGTCCTTCCCTTGCTCGGCTCAGGGTGGCCGAAAACTATTGCGTGTCTTGACTGCATAGCCGCCCCCCCCCCTTTCGCCGCCCAACTGCCTGGCGGGCACCTGTGTCGGAGGGGCTGGGCTGGCAGGCGGGGGGCGCCCAGTTGCAGAAGCGCCTCTCGCAGCAGCGCTGGGCTCCCTCGCTCAGACCCAGCCGACGTTACATAAACTCTGCCGGGCGGGCGATTGGCGGCGGCGGGGGGGGGGCATCTTCCAGACGAAGCGCCGCTTCCTGGTTTTTTATTGGGGGGGGGGAGCAGCTGTTTGAACCTTCTTAAATGGGTTAAGCTTTTGATACTGGTAACCTGCTGACCCAAATGTGTGGTGATGCCGCTTCTGTCTCTCTCTCTCCCTCCCCCCCCTCCTGCCCCCCCCCCAATCCTGCTCAGATTAATCAGGGAGAGCGCAGCCTGCCGCCAAGCTGCTCCCTCACCGAGGCTCTGCACGCAAGCGCTGCCTTATGTAAGAGCCGACGGGGGGGGGGGGCAGGCAGGAAGACAAAGGAGGGGGGAGCATTCCTGAAAGGAGGGCCAGAGCCAGCTGGGGGGTCAAGGCCAGGGGGGAGGCAGAGCAGCCATGCCCAGGGTCTTTGCCTCCCTCACCAGCCCCTACAGCTGGCAGTGGGTCTGGCCTTGGGGCTGAGGAAGAGGGAGCAGCGCTGGCATCTCCTGCCAGTTGGTCGTTGGGGGTGGGATTGCCCCCCGACTTGCAGCTTCCCTTGGGGGAAGTGAGGGGGGCCTTCGGAGATGGGCGCCTTGTGCCAGCAACACCATGCCAGCAGAATGTCCCCGGCGAGCCGCAGGGACGTCATGTGGGGTAGCTGTGATGGTGCCCTGTCGGTATCTCCCGCCCCTTGGATTTTGCCCCAGCCCTGTGGGTGCTGAGCCCCCTCCCTCCTTGCTGCCAGGGGTCCTGGCCCTCTGCAGATGGCACAATAAAGAACCCATAACAGGAGGATGGTCCCAGCATTAGTGGGCCTTCTGGGAAAGGGGTGGGAGGGGGTGATTCAGATCTTGGGGGACGATGGCAGTGTTGCAGAGGAGGGGAGCAGGGCTGAGAGGAGACTCCCTCGGGCCTCCTGAGGACAATAGGAGGCTGCCAGAAGTTGCAAGGCGATGGCAATTCAGGGCCCGGGTCTAAGGGGCACCTGTGCCCTCAGGACCCCTGCAGAGGGTGGGGGGGGGGAGTCAGGACCTTGTCCTGGGCAGGAGAGAGGCCTTCCCTGGGGCCACTCCCAAAGCCAGGGCTTCCGTCTCCCGGCCGGCCGAGGGCTGTGATGCTGGCAGCCAAGCCTGAATGTTGTTACATAAACCTTCCGCATTGGGCATGCAGAGTGGCACTGGAGCCGAAGGGCAGGAGCGCAGGAGTGCTGCATGGGAGGAAGCCACTCGCCTGCCGTCTCTCCTTTGGGAGCTTCATCTAATCCCTCTCGGGGGGCTCTGCAGCAACCGGCTAGGCCAGCGTGGCTCGTAGGAGGGGCGTGCGCTCGCGGAAGCCGCGGCAGGGCTGGCGTTGGGGCTGCGTGAGGCGGTTGGGGAAACAAAGTCAGCCGCAAGCGGGGCAGCCACAGCACACACACACCCCCCGTGGCTCTGCGGGCTCCAGTGAAACCGCCCGTGGCTCAGGTCGTGGCTGGCGGGTGAGGTGGGCACAGTCGTGGCCTTCCTCCTCTGCCGGAAGAGAGATGCGGTCGGGGCCTTTGTGCCGGCTTCCTTTGCAGCTGGCAGAGTTTGGTGTTGTTTTCTGGAAGAGTGGGGGTCTCCTTGCGTCGAGGGCAGCTCTGCGGTGGGTGGCACATTGGGCAACCTGCGGGCGGCATTGGAGCCCTCTTGCCCAGGCCTCAGATGGTGGCACACAACAAGCCCTTCCCTCGCAGGGTGGAGGACCCCTCCCCCTCCATGGTTGGGGAGGACGGCAGGAGAGGTGCCCAGGGACGGGCAGGCAGGCGGGCATACGCCTTCACCAACCCCTTCACCCCCATCTATACATTTGCTGGGCTGTCTGGCCATCTGTAAGGCACTTGGCATTGCTCTCCGCTTCTCTGGGCGGCATTTAAAAACAATCAGGAGTCTGTGGCGCTTAAAGACTAACAAATTTATTGTGCCACTTCATCAGGCTGGGCTGGGCTCCAAGAAGGCTTCTGTCAGGATAAATCTGCCCGTCTTTAAGGGGCCGTAGGATTGGTTACGGTGCTAGCCAGTCGCTCTGCACCTTCCAGGCAGCTGGAGTTGGGGAGTGCCAAGGCCCCGGGCGGGGGGGAGGGGGTGCAGCTCCTCCAGTGGGGGTGGGGGTGGCTGTCTCCCCTCCCCCCCCGAAGGAGAGATGTAGCGAGGTGCCCAGATGTGATGGGGCCTGGTTGCTATGTGAGAATTCCCAACCCACCAGGGTTTTGGGGGGGGGTTTAATCAGTCTTGTAGTCCCCCTGAGGGAGGGGGGGCTTTTGTCAGAGGAAATCATGGAGGGTGGGGCCCAGCTTGGAGGACTTCCAGCCTCAATGGGGGAGGGCTTTTGTGTGTGTGTTTCAACCCTATCCTATCTCGGCTGCCCAGGTCTGCTGTCACCATGCCCAGTTCTCTGCCGCGTTATCAGCCGCTCCTCTGGCCGATGGACCCACCACGGAGCCAACCAGCTTGGGCACATCTGAAAGGCCTCCCGCTAATCACACGGGCCCCACTTGTGCCACGTTGGCTCCGAGCACCAACAAGGCGGGTCCGAAACCCCACGGAGTCGGGTGGCGGGGGTGGGCAGCAGCCTCTGTTTCAGCTCTCAGCCTCGGCTGCCCTTCCCTGAAGTGGGGTGGTTGATCCCCCCCCTCCTTCCAAGGGGTGGGTTTCCCCCTGGCACCCTTTTCCTTTCCTTGAGCCTCACAAGGCGCCTTCCTTTCTCCAGGCTTCTGGGCAGGGAGGCTGCATGGGACGCCTCTGGGGCCTCTCCTTGGCCAGGAACCAGCCAGGCAGGGGGCTTGTGCGTGCAGGAAAGCCCATGCGGAGAGGCCCTTGGGGTTTTGGGGGGCAGGTGGGCCGTGCCCCTCCCTTGTAACCCTACGACAGAATCCGTGACTTGGGGAGATGCTTGAATTGTTGAGTCCCTTCTGCAGGGTCCCCTCGGCTTGTGCACAGGCTCCTCTCTGAACCAGCCTCTGAACCAGGCTGAGGGATTGGGGGTGTCTTTGGGGGGGGAGGGGGGGTTTGCAGGCGCCTTGCCAGCCTCCCTCCCCACTAATTACTCCCCCGTTGCTGATGGTTTTCCGGAGAGCTCAGCTGCCTGGTTGCCTGGAGCCGGGCGAGGCCAGCCAGCGTCTTTTTGGAGGGGAAAGCAGAACTGTCACTGGAAGACTCCCCATTTATGGAGACTTGGGTTCAGGGATGGCAGTTGGTGCGTAATGATAAATTATCCCCAGCGAGAAAAAATAGGCGCTTGTCTTCCTCCCGTGCTTCCAGTTGACAAGCCTGTGGCTCCGCTGCCTTCGGAGAGGCTCCCTGGCGGATGCCTGCGTGCCTTTACCCGCAGCAGTCAGGATGACACCAAACCCAGCGACTCTTGGATCTTTTTTTGGGGGTGGGTGGGGCGGCCTCGAAGTCAGCGCTCCGTCCTTTGCTCCGTGCCTTGCCATTCTTTCCCTGTTGGGCTCCTGCCTGTGGCCCACTCTGCTTTTCTTCCTGGAGTTTCCCCGAAGCTTCCCTGGCTCTTGGATCTGGCTTCACGCTGCCTCCGAAGGTCCCGCTGGGCCCGGCCTTAAATCAGGACGCAGGGCTTCAGGGGCTGGGTGCACCAAGCAATTGTGGCTTGTTAGAACCCGTGTGGTGGAGCTGATTTTGTCGTATTTGTGCACGGAGGGCATCAGAGTTTGGCGAGACTAAAATTCAGTCCTGGCTCAACCCGGAGAGCTCACCCAATATTGTTTGCAAATATTCAGTTCTTGCATCCAAGTGTTCTTGAGGACCAGTCACCTGGAACACAGTTTTGACTGCTATTGCGTCTTTTATGTCTCTGTATAGAATGTATGTGCACGATATACTTCCAGCTACATCCTCTCTCCTGAAGTAACAGCATTTGGGGTGGGGGGCTAAGCCCCTCTGGCTTTTCCCTGGCTGGAGAGACTCCCCCCTGCTCCCCTCCCTCTGTTCAGCCCCTGCCTTTTGCACCGATCCCTTGACTTTATTCCTTAAATATCCTCCTCCCGAGTGATGTGCAGGAGGCTGTTTCTGCAGCTCGAGTTCAACTTCTTGATAGCGTAACAAATTTTAGCTTAGCTTGCTACTATTCTAATGAGGTTCCTTCTGGCTAGATAGAAGGAAGGGGGGGGGGAGAGAAAGGAAAAAAAAGAGAGAGCTTCAGCCTCGCTGGGAAAAGATTCCTGCCCACGGATTTGACAAGTAAGTTTAGCCGATTGTTGAAAAAGCTATGATTACAGGCTGGCAGCCGGCGCAACTGGGGCTGCATTTCAAAGCAGGCAGAGCTAATGCTTATTGGCAAAACAAGGCATTTGGGAGCCGGGAGGGGGGATGAACTAGGGCTTTTCTGAGGGCGGGGGACTGGGAAGGGTGTGCTGGGCTTGTGGGAGTGGGAAGGGGAGATCTGTGTTCAAAACAAACCCGCCTTGGAGTGAGCCTCCTCCAGAGGACGAGCACCCAGCCCTGCAGCCGCTTTCGTTCATTCGTCCCCGCATTCCTAGATTTCCTTATGTGCCTCTCACCGCCCAACAACTCACAACTGAAACAAGAATTTAAGAAGGTTAAAATGTTTAAGCATTAAACATTCAAAGGTTGCAATGAAGGGAAAAAACTGGTTAAAAAGAAGACCAACGCCTTAACGGGGGTTTAGGGGGAGGTTGCACGATGGTTTTCTTTTTTAACCTTCCCAAAGCCGTCCGTGGCTGAGGGATCTCCTGGTGGGGTCGCATTCAGGTGCCAGTCTGGCTCAAGGAGGCACAGCCATCGGAGACTGTAGGACAGAGGTGGCAAACTTAGGGAACGCCTGCCAGAGGTGGCACTCAGAGCTGTCTTTGTGGGCACATGTGCTGTTGCTCCAGCCCAGCTCCATCACATTTCTCCCATGGGGGAGAGACAGAGGGAGGGGAAGAGAGAGAGAGTGTCAGCACCTCTCCATTAAATAATTAGGAAAGAAAGACCACGAGACTCCATGTGTGGAAATCAAGTGTACTTTTACTAATTAAAAATGATTATCTGAATATTTAGGCGCGAAAGCGATTGATATATAAGATAGCCCATTCCCCACCCCTTGGCATCACAGTTACAGTCCAATCATAATAGAGGGGGGGGGAGAGAGATAACGGGGGGGAGGGGAAGAGAAATAATATTACAAAAGTTTTTCTTTTTCATTGTTGCTAAACGTAATATTTCAAAAGCAGGGGAAAAAATTGAAGGTGCATAGAAATGCGTTTATTCCATTTTTCTTAGAACAATTAGCTGAACTCTTGTCTTGTTTATCATTATTTTAGGTAGTAAAACCTCGTCATTCAGGTTAAATTGCCATGTGGGCACTTTGCAATAAATAAGTGGGTTTCGGATGGCAGTTTTGGCACTCGCTCTCTAAAAGGTTTAACCATCGCTGTCATAGGAGATTTCAGCAGGGAAGAACTACGTTCTTGTGAATTTGGGTATCCAGGATGGCCCTGAGTCGCACATTTTCTAGGCATCGAAGTGCAACCCGGAGCATTTCTGGGATTTAATATTTGCTTGCTGATTTAGTTGCCTCAAAGGGGGCTCTGCTCATCCCTTAAAGCAGCCCCCTTGATTGTGACAAAAACGGTTTCTGAGTTGGGAGCCCCTTCTTGGAAATCTTCTGACTTGGGACGAGGGTGTGAGATTCGCAAAAGTGTCTCAGTAGCCATGTTGGCAGGAGATGGCTGGAAAGACCAAGTCCCAGAGCGCACTCTGGTGCTGCAACATGGAGTTTGTAGTCTTCTTTAAGCTAGGAGGACAGCCGGCTGTTGCCACAGGTGATTTTTCAAAGTATGGATTATATTCACGAAACGGTGCAAGCTCTCCTGGTGTGGGGAAGTGCGGATTTTCTTGGCAAGCCCGTGCAACGGTTTTCACGAGAGCTTCCTGGGTTCTAGCAAGCTGGCCGGAGTTTTCCGAGCAATGCTAGGAAGGAGCCAAAGGGCCCCTCTGTGCGTTCGCTTCCTTGGCACTTTTGAGCCAACTGCCTCTTTCTAAGGAAGCCTCCTTGGCTACTGGCCCCGGCTATGGAAGCCCTGCCCCTCCCCAGACCACCCCGTGCAGGATGCAGCTTTTCACCGGAAGTTTTTTGGCTTGGCTTCGAGGTTTGGCAGGCTGTAAGAGGCTGGATGGGCAGGAAAACAGCCGATGGATCACTTGATGTTGGCTGCTTTTGCAAACTCAGATTTATCACTCGCAGCTCGTTCAGCGACAGTGATGGACGCAACTTCCTTTGGGCCTGTAGGACTGGCACGGCCGGAGGGGCCCTGGAGGAGGCTGCCCCGGACAGAATCAGAGGGGGGGGGTTCCTCTTGGGCTCTGCAGGAATTTGAAGCCATTAGTTTTAAGGGAGGGGGGCAGGTGCTTGGTAGCTCGTAGCCCTCAGCCAGCAGACCCTCCCCAGAGGGCAACTTACTCACTGCTCCCAAGAAACTCCCTTTGCAGACCTTGGCAGGGGGGGGGGTTCACAGGGAAGGGCCCTTAAACCCCCATCGCAGTGGCTAGGCATCTCTACGGCAGTTTTAATCCTCCCATCTTTTCCCCTGGGAAAACTGGAAGCGTCTCCTATCTCCCCTTTTCCAGTCCAAAGGGAGTTGGAAGAGGGGATAGCAAGCTGTGTTAAAGGACCTGTACTTGTACTTGTACTTGACGCCTCTTCACCCATCGTGGGTATAGGCGACTTCCATGGAAATTTGACGCCACTGTTTTCGGTACGGCGATCCATGGAAGCTGTTTTGGTTGGATATACCCAAGGGGACGCCAGTCCCAAGGGTCGACAGAGCCCGATTGGTGGGAACGGGGGGCACCACGTGAAGGCCGGGTTGTCGTTTGATAGTTGAGAGGCTTTGCAATAAGCGTTGCAATGTATATTTTGCGCATCAACTATCCTTGACCTGTGCAACCTATTGGCTGGACCTAAGTGGACCATGGCTTTGGATAGGGGGTGTTCTCCTCAGTCTGGGTGTGTGTGAAGGAGAGGGAGGGAGGGAGTGTGGAAGGAAGGAAGGAAGGAGAGGAAGAAAAAACAAAGGAAAGGGAAGAGCCCAAGATATGACTTGTCCCTTTGGGGGCTTAATTCACCAAGCAGAATTAGCTGGGGGGGGGGCTATGGGGCTTTTCCTCCTGAGGTCAAAAGGCAGCCGAATCCCTCTGCCCGATGCCCGTCTGCAGCCACCCCACACAGTCCTCGTCCTAAACCTGCGGGGTTAAATTTACCAAGGAGACAGCCATGTACTTGGGGTTTAGTTACATAGGAGCTGCTGATACGTTTCAAGTTACGCTCATCCACCCTGGAGCTGGTGCAGCCTCTGGATGCTGAAGGCTCCCTCCGAGCTCCGTTTGCTGGGGACGTCATCCAGATGTGACTTGCAGGCTCCGAGCCGCCTTTTTGGTCTGGCAGTTTCGGCCGAAGGAAGGTGAGGAGGATTTGAAGTCCTGGGTTCAGATCTCCACTTGGCCATTCCATGAAACTGCTGGGTTGATCTTGGGCCAGTCTAATCTTTCATGCCACCCAACAGAGTGAGTGGCTGTTAGTATCTCGGGGGACCCTCGTTTTGGAGACGGGCGTCAAGCAGGAAGGAAGGCAGTTCTTGGGTGAGAAGCAGGGATGCCAATGATGGATGGATGGATGGGTTATTAAGTCATGATTCGGGGGCATCAGATTGCAGCTGTTGAGGGCCAACCCAAGGCTGAACCCTTCCAGAGGTCTCTGGGCAGCCATTTGTGGGCTCTGTATCTGTTTTCCGTGACCTTCCAGAGTGGCTCTTTGGACACACACAGAAGGAAGGGCCTGAAGCTGTCCCAGGTTGACCGTGGTCATTTTCTGGACCAGTGATCTTTCAAGTAGCACCTTGTGGCTGGATTTTCGGGAACCTTGCTGAGCTTGTGAATGCTTCTGTTTCCCCTTCTCCAAATGCGGCTACTTTTTGTGGACTTCAACTCCAGCAAGGCTGGCTGGGGAACTTTGGAAGTTAAAGTCCACAAGGCTTAAAGTGGCCGTTAGGAGGCCCTTCTCCTGGACAAAGTGTCCTTGAAAAGGCTTTGACCCAGAAGCTTCAGTGGTGGAGATCTTAAACCCATCCAGCCCACCTTGAGAGACCTGCCTGTATGCAGAGAGGGCCCCCAGAGGCTTCTCCCAGAGCCAAGCTTTTTAGGACTACCCCCCCCCCCCACAAATGGACAGATAAGAGGGGCAGGTTCCCTCTTGGTTCCCCTCTGCACACAGCTGCACTGAAGCCGTCCCTGATTCCTGCAAAGCAGAGAACTGGGCCTTTTGTGGTCCCCCCCTCCCCAATCCTGACTCCGGCTGGATCTGTCTTGTGCCATCCGAACAGTCTCAGGATAGCACTAGGGAGGAAAACGCCTTTTGCATCTCAGCCGGCCCCTGGGTAATGCTCAATTATCCAAGTGGTGTTCTAAATGTATGCCACATTCGCCCCTTGCACATTCCCCGCCAGTGTCTACACCACTCCGAACATTGTTTTTCCAAGCTGGCAAAAAGCTTTTGCGAGACATTAATGTTAAAGCCTTTATAATCTCTGCTAATTACGAACATTACCATCCTATTCCCTGCTCTTGATTGTGCCTGTATGGGGAATATCAAGGTAATGATGATGGACCAGTGGTGCCATCGTACATGCGTGCGAGCTTTCCTAATTAATCCCGCTTCCCTCTCCTGCAGAATCCCGGAGTTGGCTGCATTGTCGAAGCATTGAGAGCGGCGTCTGGCGCTCCTGGCCGGCACGTGGCCCCTGGTGCACCCCTTTTCCAGAGTGGCCTTTTCCAAAATACGTTGTGCTCCCCCACAAATTTACCAATGAAAAGGCGAACATGGGCAAGGGAGGCTGTGCTTAGCCCAAGGCTCATGTTGGGAGTCATTGGATGTTTGCGCCAGGCGCCTCACGTGGCGATCTGCAGCTCCATCAGGCTTTGATGTGCAGCTCTCTTCGGGGTCATTGGCGGCCCCCCCGGGGTTACCTGTCCCGCCAGCATCTGGTTCCTTTTGTTTCGGCTTAGTGAGGAGGTGCACGAAACGCACCCCTGCAGCTCATGGATCCATTGAGGTGGCTTGCTGCACATCTGATCTCAGCCAGTTGTTTAGCAAGCCCAGATTGCAGGGGTGAAATCCAGCAGGTTCTGACAGGTTCTGGAGAACCGGCAGCAGAAACTTTGAGTAGTTTGGAGACCTGGCAAATGCCACCTTCTGGCTGGCCCCAGAGTGAATGGGGATTTTGCAATATCCTCCTCCCTGGAGTGGGGGTGGGAATGGAGATTCTGCAGCATCCTTCCACTGCCACACCCATCAAGCCACACCCACAGAACCGGTAGTAAAAAAAAAATGAATTTCACCACTGCCAGTTTGAGAATGCAATCCCTTTGTGACGCTGCAGGGGCCTCTGCTCCTTCAACCCGAGTTGAGGTGGCGCAGTGGTTAGAGTGCTGTACTGCAGGCCACTTCAGCTGACTGTTATCTGTAGTTCGGCAGTTCAAATCTCACCGGCTCAAGGTTGACTCAGCCTTCCATCCTTTCCGAGGTGGGTGAAATGAGGACCCAGACTGTGGGGGCGATATGCTGACTCTGTAAACCGCTTAGAGAGGGCTGAAAGCCCTATGAAGCGGTATATAAGTCTAACTGCTAACCCTTTGTGTGCAATCTTAGAGGGCCGGAGATGCCCACAAGGCCTCTTCAGGATGACAGGAGGAGAGTTCGGAAGGTCTCTGCTGCACCCTTCTCCGAGTGCGCCGTGCGCATGGGGTAGATTTTGTGGGCTGAGCTTCCCAGAGCTGGGGGAGGAGAGAGGGAAGGGGGTCGAAAGAGCATCTCTGCCAAGCCAGGCTCTGCCTCGGATCCCCGCCTTGCAAAAGCCAAGATCAAGTCCTTCAGTTTGCATTCAGAGCCTGAGCTGAAACTGTAAAAGAGAAGCAGAAGCTGCATAGAAGAGAGACTTCCCTTGGTTCCTTATTGATTTGTCTGAACATCGGCATCAACCAACAGAAGCCCAGCCGAAGAAAGGCCTGGAATACATTTTTCACAGTCCAGGCAGGAAGATTGCTGGGTGGTTCCCCCCCCCCTGGGGTTTTTTTATGGTGGGGGGGGAAGGAGAAACGGAGTGGACAGAGAGGGCCAGTTTGGCTGTTATTGCTGCAATTTGAAATCAATTGCTGCAATTTGAGGGTGGGTGCAGAGTGCCAGTAGGGACTGAATCATCTTTAATAAAGTCATTTTTTGGGGGGGGTCTGGCTCCTTTGCGCGAATCAATTTTCCAAAAGGAAATCACCTGGTTCCTCTCCCCCCCCACCCTGTATTATGTGTTTTTAGTCCAGTCCAAATCCTGGAACGTTTTTGATGCAACTTTGGAGCGATGATAGGCTGACTTGAGCGGCTGCATCCCTGCGGGTCCGAAGGAAAATGAAAGTTTGATTTGTTTTCCGTTCCTTATCCATCTGCCCGCTTCAAACAATGTGGTCAGAGTAGCATTGAAAGTGCCTCCTCCCTTGAATGGGAGATGGACCAGTGGTGAAATTCAATTTTTTTTTACTACCGGTTCTGTGGGCGTGGCTTGGTGGGCGTGGCAGGGGAAGGATACTGCGAAATCCCCAATCTCCATTCCCTCCCCATTCCAGGCGAAGGATGTTGCAAAATCTCCATTCCCTCCCTATCAGTTGGGACTCGGGAGGCAGAGAATACAGGAGGGGCGGGGCCAGCCAGTTTCTCCAAGCTTTGCCGGTTCTCCAAACTACTCAAAATGTCTGCTACTGGTTCTCCAGAACCTGCTGGATTTCACTCCTGGGTTGCATTGTCACTGTGCCCCCCTCCCACCCCACTCTGGGTGAGCTCCGCTTGCCTCCCTCTCTTTGGCTGTCCAGAGAGGCCAACCATGCTTCTGTCAGGAGGTGCAGCGGCCAAGGAGGGGCCCAGCACCAGCTGCTGAGTATCCCATCCGGGGGGGGGGGGTGGGGTGTTGTTTAGCAGGCCTTCTCCAAACTGAAGCAGAATGAAGTGGGGGAGGGGAGAAGAGATGGCTTCTTTGCTGGCATTCTTGATGGGAAAGCCCCTCCCCCCCAGGCTAGCTTCCTTGATGCCAGGTCTTGGTACAAGTATTCCTAGAGTTATGACTGTGATCGTCGTAATGCTTAGAATTCGTTTCGGCTCTGGCTGTCCTCACCTTCCTCTGGCAGGCTCTGGAAAGCAGTCTTCGGCGTCGATTGTCTGAAATCATTAGCGTGTTTGTTAAATAAAGACGTGGAGTCCATTATCCTGTGAATAAATTATGCAAATATGCCAGAAAGCAGAAGAAATTCAGCATTTTCTTCCCTTGCCAAAGTGAAGGCGTCTCTCTGAATGGTAGATGGAAGGGGGGATCTGGGGTTTCCTTGGCTCCTTTCGTGCAAACAGGCTTCTCCAGAGAACTTAGACAGAGTTGGTGTGTTTGTGTGTGTGTGTGTGTGTGTGTGTGTGTGTGTGTGTGCGCGTGCATGCACACCTTCCCTAAATAATGGGGAAGCCCCTTTCCCTAAATGGACCAACCGCCTCAGATGGAACTTAGATTTAGATTTAGAAGGTTTATTTATATGCCGCCCTTTTCCCTGGGGGGACCCAGGGCGGCTCACAATCCAAAAAGGAAAGGGGGAAAACAGACTCTTTACATATAAGACAATACATAATTAAAACACAACATTCATACCATTCGGGCGGGTTACAGTCTTTAGCCCCAGGCCTGACGGGATAGCCAGATTCTGAGGGCTGTGCGGAAGGTCTGGAGGGTGGTGAGGGTACGAATCTCCACGGGGAGATCGTTCCAGAGGGTCGGAGCTACCACCGAGAAGGCTCTCCTCCGCGTAGTTGCCAGTCAACATTGACCAGCAGATGGGACTCGGAGGAGGCCTAATCGATGAGATCTAATAGGTCGTGTGGAGGTAATAGGCAGTAGGCGGTCTCTCAAGTACCCAGATCCACTACCATGGAGGGCTTTATGGGTGACAAGTAGCACCTTGAAGCGTATCTGGAGATCGACAGGTAGCCAGTGCAGCTCGCGGAGGATAGGTGTTACTGCCCAGATGCTGCTTCAGTTCAAGGAACAGAGGCTGAACGGCAGAGTCAAGCTGGGATCATGGACCACGCTAGGTCAAACTGTGGCTCTGTCTGGTCTATTACATGACCCCAGCCAATGGTCACTTGGCTGAGGAACCAGGGCTCCCTGGCTCATGTGAAGGGATTTCTGCCCTTCAGGATTTTGTTCAGCCCTCTAGGAGGCCTCTTGGAGAGTTGGAGGGTGAGGTGCCTTCAGCTGGTGTCCTCTCCTCGCCTTCCAGATGACGCAATGGCCTTGTTAGATCCAGACCTTCTCCAGAACTTCCAAGAGCAGCTAATCCAGGAATGCTTGCCTGCTTTGGAGCTGAGCCTCTCAAGCTGACCTTGGATGACCTTGCTGTTCTCCAGAAGCATCCCTCCCCCCCACTCCCCTTTTAAAGCCCCCAATGGAGGCTCTGCGTCTTTTGGGACTTTGTCCTCTCAGGGGACCTGACTGGCAGAATGTTTCCGCGCCATAAAAGCACGCGAGACCTCAATATCGTTCACACCGTTGTCCAACGTGAAACTCTCTGTGGCATAATCAGAGCGGGTGGATTTGCCAGCTCCGGAAGTTGGTCAGGTGCCCACTCTTTGCTCTGGTCAATGAAGCTGATGAAGTTTGGGCTTCTACTTTCCGTGTCTTTCTTTCGAAGGAGCGGCTTCCATTTTCTCGGGCATCTCTTGGCCTTTGAAGAGGACTTCAGAGCCCTCACGGATGTGATTTCCCTGAGCAGCAATGTAGGAGGATGTGGTGTTGGTTAGGAGGGGGAGGAGTAGGAGGGCCAGGAGGCTTTGCTCTGCACCAGGGAGGAGCGGGAGGGGGGGCACATGGGTGGGGGCAGAGAAACAGCCTTCCTAGACAATCTTGATGTGGCTCACTTTTCAAAAGCAGCATCTTTTATTCGTTATTCCTGATGCCAACTCCCCCAGCACAGATGGGTGGGAAGGCTGGCATGCTGAGAGACCATTTCTACATCGGAAGAAGTTGATCTCTGGAGGACCTTTGAGGAAATTAAAAGCTCTGGGCCTGAGATGGGAGGGAGAATGCCCGAAAATCCAGCCACCCCCCCCCTTGACCAGCTTCTAATTTTCAACAAAGGTTCTCCAGGTGCCCCACAGCTGAAGTCCTCCCGTTTCTCCTCCTCACGATGATCTGCGCAGAGGGAGCCTCCAAGGAGCCCTCCTATATCCATCAAGGATTGCTTCTCCAGTCAGCACTTCTAAAGGGCACCCATGCCGGTCCCCTTCCTATGGTGCACCTAAGCAACAACTCCAGATGTTGAAGGGAAGTCCAGCCTTTTCAGCTGGCGGGAGAGTCATCTTGATTCGTTCCCAGTCTCTAGTCCAGCCTGGAGAAAGCTGGAGTCCAGGAGTGTCTTGGAGATGTGGCCTCCTTTGCAGTTCTCCAGCTCAAATTTCCCCATTTCTAGCCTCGAGTTGGAGCTGTGGGTGAGAAACGGAACTTTTTCTCCCTGATGGAGAAACCCCCGCAGTTCATGCCGAGCTCCTCTTAACTGGCCTCAAACGTTTCCTCTCGAGTTGTGGCAACGGACAGCAGTGAGACAAAGGAAGGGAACCAACAGGCAGAGTGTGAGACACAGAGGTGGGTAAAGCTTTGCTACTCTGGCCTTTAAATAGCCGGTGGTGGACCTTTGAAGCTAACCAGATGGAGAAGTTGTGGTCATTTGGGGGCTGAGAAAAGCTGCCCAATTTGTCCTGCTCTTGGTGGGCATCCTGGAGAACGCGCCCAAACCTTTTCTTTAGATGTGGCTCCAATTCTGAATGCTTCCCCCCCCTACCCCCATGTCCTCATAAACTATTTTGCCCAGTTTTTGAGTGTTTCTTGCCTCAAAATGACAGTTGGCAAGACTCAAGGTTAGAAGCAAAAAAATAAAAAAGAGTTTGCAGCCACCGAAAGTAATGTAGCCTTTGCAAAAGGCTTCTCCATCTCCTGGAAAGCAGACTGGGGAATCTCAGCTTCTCGGGTGAGGATTCTCAGATGGGACAAAGCCTTTCCTAAGGGGTGGGGGTGGGGGTGGGGAAGGGGGCAGGATTGGCACCTTTGAGGCTTTCCAGGAAGGGAAATAACACGGATGTTAAGCACCTCACGCATGTTCCAGCCGAGTGAACACGGGGCCCAGTTTGGTGGGACTGATCAAAACCATTTTAGAACTAGAAGCTCCCAATTTGTTACACCCTCTTTCATATTGAAATGTATTAAAGATTCTGTTTAATTACCAGACATTAAAGCATCAAACAGATTCTTCAAAGGTGTCGGGCGGTAAAATAACTACTGACTTAGCTGAAATTCAACTTCATTAAGACTGTTCATACAGCAGAAGGAGAGCCAAGAAGGTCTTGTTCAAAGATAAAGATCTTTTGGATATTTCCTTCCATCCTGGCGTCTCGCCTTTGATACTGGCTAATTGAAGATTTCTCTCCCAATTAAGGTTCATTGACCACTGAATTGGCATGGGCTCACGGTCCTGGCTTTGAAAGGTAGAACCTTGGGGAGGAGGGGGCGAGCGATCGGGGAGGTGGGAGGTCACCTGCCATGTTACATATCGAAAGGGGGAAATTTGGTTCCTGCTTCTGGCTCGCCCATCTTGAGCCCGCAGAGCCCTAAAAATAACCCTGACAAGAGCATCGGGGGCCACGCAATAACCCAGACTCACCAGCCACCACATCTTCAGGGGAGGGAGGGAGCCTGTGGCCCCCCCAGAGTTGTGGAACTACAACTCACAACTGTCCCAGCCAGGGTGGCCAATGGGAGGAATGCTGGGAAAACCTCAGATGGTTGGAAGATGGTTGTTCCCCTGGAAAGAAAACACAACTTACTAGCTTGGAAACACAACTTACCGGTACTCTTAAAAGGCTGTGTGTGTGTCTGTCTGTGTGTGTGTGGGTATTGTGGAGGTGCTGGGAGGACAGAACAAGAGGGAGAACCATATCGTGCCTATGATGGTCTTCTGCAGGGGTTCCCCTGGAGCTGCTAGCCATCTTCTTCTTTCAGAGGCCTCCTTTGCTCTTTGCCCCTTTCTTTTCCAACCCGCTCCGCTCCCCCTGGGGTCATTTTCTTCCTCTGAAGGTCTTCCTCCCAGAAACGCCCATATTTCTTCAAGCAAAGATGCTGGCTTGCTCAGGCTGGGAGCAACCACTTTCTAACCAAAGCCATCTTGGCTTGGTGGGTTAGCCGGTGGTTGAGAAGTGGACCTCTTGGTTGAGCTTTCCCACGAGGGGCACCTGGCTGCAATGCCGCCTCCTTTCACAGGCCTCTTTCAGGGTTGTGGGATTCTGGCCCCCTTCCTTGGCAATGGGTGCAAGTCTCTACGTTTCCCTTGTGCCGGGTGATCTCCAGATGGTCTTTTGTCCCTCCTTCCCCCCACGAAGAAGAGTTGCTCGTCCCAAGAACGTGATGCCTGCTGTTTTTAATCTGCAATAAAGGGGGGGAAAAAACCCCTCTCTGGAGGATAAAAATGGGAAGACAACAAACAAAATTCCCGTTATTATTTCCTGATTGGCTTTGGAAACACCAGATGTATGTTTTGGTTCTCAGCCCAGCTGGAAAGCTGTTCGACATTAACAAGAACTTGCAATTTTTCATGTTCCTCTTTATTCTTGCATTATCTTGTTTTAATTCCCAGTGTCGGCTGATCATAGAGGAGAATCTAATCTTTGCACCAGCTCTGCTGCTTCCTTTCTCCGCGTGGGGCCCATTCGCGTAAGGAAGGGCAGGCTGGAGCAGATGGGCCGAGCTGGGCATTCGGGTGCCAACTGCGGGCAGACTTGCAAAAAAAGCCAGGGGAAATTCTGCATCCCTGGCTTGCCCCCCAGAATCTGCCCCACACTTCGGATCGGCGTTCCCGTTCATTTTCAGTTGATTTTCTAGTTATTTTAAATAAATGTATTTCTGAAGCAGCTTCTTTTAAGGGAGGTGGTGAAAAGGGTTCCCAAATGCTGGCCTTGCAGCACCTGGTCTTGTGACTGATTGGATGGCTGGGGATGATGGGGCTGGTAGTGCCAGATATTTTCGAGGAGAACAGATTAGGACACTCGGATATGACACAATGCGGGATGGTATACGGGTTGTCCTTGATTTATGGCCACAGCTGGAATCAGAATTTCCGTTGCTAAGCGAGGGAGCTCTTAATTAAGTTTCCCCCCTTTTTTGCAATCTTTTCGGCCACGGTTGTTAAGTGAGTCTGGCTTCCCCCACTGACTTTGCTTGCTTGGAGGTTGCAAATGGCGCCAGGATGCTGCGGTTGTGGCCAATCCCTGCCAGTGGGCCAAGCGCCCAATTTTTGATCCTGTGACTGTAGCGGTGCTGCCTCGGTTGTGAGTGCGAGGCCTGGTCGTAAGCCGCTGTTTCCATTGCCATTGTAACGCTAAGCGGGTGGTTGTGAGTCAAGGACTCCCTGCATTTGTGACTGCCAGCCCTTCCCGACTCGTGTTTTTTTTCTCCTTCTCGTCTTCCCAGATAATCTTTTCTCATTAGATTTTAAGTTTTATTTTATTATTTTCCGTAATGAGCAAAAGCCCCAAGGTATCCGGTGGCCATAAGTGCTTGCAGCTGTTTGTGTTGTAAAACTCATCAACCACAATTTAGGTGCCTCTCTGAAGCCATCACCGTTTGCAGAGAACAATAAGGAAACAACAGCCGCTAATTGGAGGCTGGGCCAGCCAGGGCAGCGCAGAACCAAATTTGGGGATGAAAATATATTTGCTTACCCAACGGTGGCACCTTCCAGCTTCCTGCTGGGAACAGCCTGTTCTCCTCCTCCTCCTCCTCCTCCGTCCTTCGGCTCTGCAAAATCTGCTTCTAGCAGGCAATCCATTTCCTTGGCCGCTGGGTTCAGACTCTGCCTTGTTGACCCAGGCTCCCCCTGACCCTCAGCTGTGGAAGTCCCTCCTAGGGAGTGGGGGGTCTCTGGCCAGTTCCTCCCCCCTCAAAACCCAGGGTGGGCAGTGGTGAAGGTGCTCCGCTGGGGTTGAGTTCGCCCGTAGCCAGGGAGGACCTGGGCCCCATCCTCTCAGCGCTGGAGGTTGCAGCATTCTGCATATGACCTTGGACTCCTGGAGAAAAGGCAGGATGCAAATCTAAGTTAAAAGGGGGAGAATCTTATTTTACAGGTGTTCACCTTTAGAAGGGAATTTGGAGTTCTGAAGCCGGTGGAGAATTTCAGAAGTTTTCATTGGGTTCAATCAGTGGCGTGGTAGAACATCCGTTGTTTAACCACAGTTCCCACCACGGGTTCTGAACCAAGATCCCAGTGCTTGGGATCCCAGAGCCGAGGTGGTGCAGTGGTTAGGGTGCAGTACTGCAGGCCACTTCAGCTGACTGCTATCTGCAGTTCGGCGGATCAAATCTCACCGGCTCAAGGTTGACTCAGCCTTCCATCCTTCCGAGGTGGGTGAAATGAGGACCCAGACTGTGGGGGCAATATATGCTGGCTCTGTAGACCGCTTAGAGAGGGCTGAAAGCCCCATGAAGCGGTATATGTCTAACTGCTATTGCTATTGCTATTGTGGCATGGATTCACACTCCACCCCAAAAGTAGATGTTCATCATGTGGTTTGATAGCTCCTTGGGTAGATGCTGGATCAACCTGCTTCTGTGGAGAAGTCTTGGTCAGCTCCTTCAGCTGAGCAGGAAGCGTGAAGAACGTTGTGACAAGGTGCCAGGCATACCCCATCCATGAGCAGATGGGAGAAAGGTCAGTTGGGGGTCTCACCCCTGCGATGAGTCAAGGATTGCAAAAAGCTGGAGGACCCCAACTTTTCTGAGAATGAGCAGTGAACGAGTGAAGTTGAAGGTCTTCCTGGGCTTGGATGATGCTTCTGTTCTTCTCAGAATCACTTTCCCTTCTTGCCTTTCTGACCGTTGATCCTTCCTCCTGCCCCTAGTAGGTATGATTGGCCAATGTCCACCCATCTTTGAATCCCCCTGCCCCAATTTCTCTCCCAACCTGCATTCCTCCCCTGCACACCAACCTTCTGGAGTTCCACTGCGTGTGTGGTCCCTTCCTCCCCCGACTCCTCCGCTGTCCCCTTCCATCCCCCCTCCCCCATTTCATATTTGCCTCATTTGAGTTGCTTGTATCAACTGGTGAAATTAATTGGCCTTTGCCAAACAACTAATTACCATTAGGCGATGTTTGATTCTTTGTTAAGTGCTGCTGTGCTAATTACTGTGACTACTTAGCTTGTATTCTTCTGAATCCCTTTGATTGTGATTTATTTACTTCTTTGGATTCTACCCCCGGGATTCCCGAGAGGGATGGGCTGCCTGTGCCGCATTCAGAGCAGGAAGCGGCGTGCGCAGCGTCCGATTTAAGGCCCAGAGCTCTGGGAAAGGCCTTCTGGTCTCGTCTGTGGAACCTCTGCAGGAGATGGACACATTGGCAGCTGCACACCTGTGTGGGTTTGCAGAGCTGTCTGGCTTTTAACCCCGGGCCTCTGGCAGGAAACGAAAATACTAATAATTCTGAATTGGGGGGGGGTCGTGACTTTGCCTACCTAGAAGCTTCCCTGCACCCGGAGTTGTGGAGAACTGAATAGGCCAGTCCGGAGGTAGACCTGGAAAGGGATCAAAGGCCGTGGATGCATCTGGGCCTGAAACAATGGGACATTGGACGAATCAAACCGGCGTTCTCACCCGAGACACCGAGACCAGGGTGGGATTGTCCTACTTCAGACACGGGATGCAAAGATCCCTCCGTTCTCTGGAGAAGGCTCTGAAGCTGGGAAAGGTGGAAGGGAAGATGAAGAGGAGGCCACCAGCAGCAAGATAGAGGGACTCGGGGGCAATGGGAGCAGTGTTAGAAGACCTGGTTGAGACAGACCAAGATGGCGGAGGTCTATCTGTGTGGTCACTAAGAGTTGCCATTGACTTAATATCTTTCTGTCTGTCTGTCCATCCATTGGTCCTTCTCCATATCCATCCATCCATCCATCCATCCATCCCTGTCTGTCTGTCTGTCTGTCTGTCTGTCTATCTATCTATCTATCTATCTATCTATCTATCTATCTATCTATCTATCTATCTATCTATCTATCTATCTATCTATCTACCTCATTGAGCCAAGGTGGCGCAGTGGTTAAATGCAGCACTGCAGGCTACTGCTAGATCAGCAGGTCAGCGGTTCAAATCTCACCGGCTCAGGGTTGACTCAGCCTTCCATCCTTCCGAGGTGGGTAAAATGAGGACCCAGATTGTTGGGGGCAATATGCTGACTCTCTGTAAACCGCTTAGAGAGGCCTGAAAGGCCTATGAAGCGGTATATAAGTCTACTGCTATTGCTATCTATCTATCTATCTATCTATCTATCTATCTATCTATCTATCTATCTATCTATCTCTGTCTGTCCACCTACTTACCTACCTACCTACCTACCTATCATCTATCTCTATCTATCTATCTATCTATCTATCTATCTATCTATCTATCTATCTATCTATCTATCTATCTATCTATCTATCTATTCATCCATCCATCCATCCATCTATATCTGTCTGTCTGTCTGTCTGTCTGTCTGTCTGTCTCTCTCTCTCTCTCTCTCTCTCTCTCTCTCTCTCTCTGTCTATCTACCATCTATCTATCTCTTTAATGCTTTCTTGAAAGCTAGGTTAGAATTGTTGGGAATTGACAGATCCTATCTAGAGAATTGTGTTTTACGATGGACTTCTCTCTGCATTAGAAGGAAGTGATGCAAAGTATAGTAAATTGTTGCAGGAATATACTGGAGGAATCGTCCAGCAGCTCCCTCCCCCCTCCCTCCATATGGACTGAAATTGGCAACTAGAAGTCACAG
The DNA here is from genome assembly GCF_051295495.1 of Thamnophis sirtalis. Classification (NCBI taxonomy): domain Eukaryota; kingdom Metazoa; phylum Chordata; class Lepidosauria; order Squamata; family Natricidae; genus Thamnophis; species Thamnophis sirtalis. The sequence continues at coordinate 966,712 of NW_028261382.1, forward strand.
AAGTGCTTGGGGTGGGTTTCTTGGTCCCCCCCACCCTGAAAAGGTAGATCTTGAGATTCCAATTCTATTTTTTTTTGCATTAATGAGCTCCAGGATTTTTATTTTTTTTAAAAGAAATGGTTACAGCTGCAAGGCAGCTCTGGGCTGGGGGAGGCATTAAGTGAGAAAATGTGAAGATGCATTTCATGCCAACAAAGAGTTTGTTGGGGAAATTTATAATTATCCTGAAAGGTTTTACAAGAAAAACCAGGGCTAGAAACTCAGCATGGGTGAAGGAGAAGGAGGAACACATTTTGAACAATACCAGCAGCAATTAGAAGGGGAGGATGCTGGAGAGGGATTGGGTGGAATTATTTGGGGGCAGAAGGCAGAGGAGGTGGTATGTGGACCCTCTTCATGTTTCCCCCCTGCTTTCCTTATTATCCTGTGGGATATTGATTGGTGCAGAGAACCTCAACGCATCACATGGAGAACATCTTGAACCTTCCACCAGCCCATGGTGGAGGTTTCTCCTACTCAACCCACTTCCACGGGGTGACACAGTGGGGCCAAGGGACACCTGGGTTCTTCGTGGAAAATGCAAAATGTGTGTGGGGGGGTTGAGGTTTGTGGGGTGACATGGTTTGCTTTGCCTTCCCTTCCATGACTCCATGGTGAATGTCTGAATGTCTCAGTCTCTTCATCCAGAGCTTGGTGGCTTCTCTTGGGAGCCCCTCAGGCCTCGTAGAAGATCAGCCTGGATCAAGGGTGAAATCCAGCAGGTTCTGACAGGTTCAGGAGAACCGGTAGCGGAAATTTTGAGTAGTTCGGAGAACCGGCAAATGCCACCCCTGGGGAGGGAATGGGGATTTTGCAGTATCCTTCCCCTGCCACGCCCACTAGGGCACACCCACCAAGCCACGCCCACAGAACCGGTAGTTTAAAAAAATATGAATTTCTCCACTGGCCTGGATTATTAAATTGTGGAAACCCGACTTCACTGGTTCCAGATCATGTACTGTCCCCTTTGGTTGTTGCCAGAAGAGGTTTTGGGGAGAAACAAGGCAACTGCACCCCCTTTCCCTGGCCCAGGGGGGTGGGGGGAAGAAATAGCAATAGCAATAGCAGTTAGACTTATATACCGCTTCATAGGGCTTCCAGCCCTCTCTAAGCGGTTTACAGAGTCAGCATATCGCCCCCAACAACAATCCGGGTCCTCACTTTACCCACCTCGGAAGGATGGAAGGCTGAGAGTCAACCCTGAGCCGGTGAGATTAGAACTGCAGAACTGCAGTCAGCTGTAGCAGCCTGCAGTGCTGCATTTAACCACTGCGCCACCTCGGCTCTAGGGAGACTCACAGAAGCTCCTGGGGTTGCTGTCCATTCTCCAGACCGAGATGTGCCTCGTGAAATCCCCAAATAGGAACGCTGCCCACAAGGTGCCCCACCGTTGAAAACCATCTAAAGACCTCTGAGAAGTCCCAGCCCCTTGGGAAGGTGCCAGAGAAAGCCTCGTGGGATGGGCACCTTGGCTCCGACAGCCTTGCCTCCTGTCCTGATCTCCCAAAGGTCCTGGGCATCCAGAAGACTCGGCAGCCCTTCTTCCTCCCCCCCCCCCCCCGCATCCCAAGAGCAGCTTCTTCTACCCACCATCTCTGCTCCTGCTCCTCGCAGCCCATGTGATTCGCAAATGAAAAATTTCATTGGAAGAGAAGTTGCCTTCAAGGGAATTTGGAGGGGGGGGGATGGGGAGGAGAGAGAGAGAGAGAGAGGCACAGAGGAGAGCGAAGTGCGCGATGCTCTCTCGCAAAGGCACTGACAATGGCTTGGTGTGTGTGTGTAAGGGCAAGATTTACAACCCCCTGTTTGCCGTTAAACGAACAACGGCTTCTGAAGTGGCGCTAATTATATTTAAGAAGGTCGCAGACGGTCCCGACAATGCCCGGCTAAAGGAAATAAAGCCGGCTTGCAAGCGAAAACACGCCGGAGATAATAATTGGCAAAGGCTCACTTAACGCATCTTGTTTAGCATCCAAGAGCTTATTCAGTGGGAGCCGCTGTGGCAGGAGGCTGTTGGTACAACAGTGATGACAGTTTGCGGAGATGAAAGCGAAGAAGCGTCGAAAGGAGGAGGGGGGAGGGGATTCCGCCAGGCAATCTGGCACAGGGACACGGCGCCATTCCGCCCTCCTCGCCAGCTCCAGGGCTCAGGAAGCCCCCCCCTATCCCTCGTCGGGCTGCACCCCTGACTTCAACAAAGGGCCAGGGATGGCAGTGGGGGAGGGGTGCAAGGGTTGCAGCCCCCTCTTCTCCCAAGGGGGGAATCATCGGAGCTGCACAGTGGCAGCCCCTGGGCCCTTCTCCTCGGGCTACGTGAGAGGCAGGTGCCCAAATAGTAGCAAAGTAGGTTCTGGGGGACCACGACTGGGAAGGCCCCGTCGCTCGTTCTTTGGGGGTGGTCTTGTCCTTGTCTTGTCCTCTCTCTCTTTAGAGTCACAAACTGGCCCCCTGCTCTCCATTTGAAGGCAGGTGTCAGGGTTCCAAATAGCATCCAAAATAAAATAAGAATCCAAGGCAAAAGGCTCCTCAAAATTCCAATTTATTAAAAGAACCACGTTGGCACATCTGGGAAAACCCGAATCTGAAACCTTCCAGGTTTTCCTCACCCAGTTGAAAGTTCAAGATCTTGCATCCCCACACCCACAGGTCCATCCCATGGTCCAATCTCCCACTGCCACGAAGATAGATTCGTCCCACCCAGTTCCGGCTAAGTGCAGAGACAAAGGATGACCTTGGCTTTCTAAGAAGAATGTTGTTATGGCTACATATCACCCAACTCCACATAATCCCTCCCCCAGTTTCCCACGATAGAAAGTGTGGACGGGCTGAAGTCAAAAAAGGAAAGATGGCTTACAGGTCTGATGACAGGAAGGGTGCAGAGAGCAACTGGATTCCACATGAAGCTGTAGTTCAGTGTTTCTCAACCTTGGCAACTTGAAGTCCTGTGGACTTCAAGTGGTCAAGGTTGAGAAACACTGCCTAGTTTCCCTTGTTTGATTTGCCTGAATAGGCACAGCTTCCTAAGCCTGGATCCGTGACTGACAACCCCCAGGAGCAACATACGTGTAAGGCATCAGGTGACGATCCAACCCCATCAGGCCTTAACCGCACGGGGACCAGGAGACTTGCAGATTTTGTCGAGCAGGCCAGTTTAACCTTTCTCGGGCCTTTCGGATCCATGTGGGGCCTTTCTACACGAAGGCTGTTCTTGGGAGGTGCAGGGCAATGGGTGAAGCAAGTCCCTTTGTAGGCTGGTGGCTCTCAAGATGGCTGGGACTACAACCCCCATCAGCCCCAGGTACAATACATTGTGCTACCCAATGCCCAGAGCAGGATATCTGGAGGAAGGAAGCATGTTAGGAGAGGCTGCTTTGGAGATGCCCAAGACCAACTTCCTTCTGGGTTGGTTCTTTGTGGTTGAACAGGAGGATCTCGGCTGATCATTGCTGTGGCGACATCTGAGGATGATTTCCGAAATATTTATTTCTCTGTTCCTGGAATATTAAGGTTGGGTGGTTTTTAAACAAAGAGCAGAACCCACGCGAGTGGTTTTAGGATGGAGAAAATGTGGGTTGTTAGCTGGAGGTTATGAGAAGATCCTCTTTTGGTCCTATCTGGACTTTGTCACCAAGGGCAGGTTATTAAACGCCCCAAATCCTGGCCCTGAGAGTTGAAGAGAGTGGGAGGAGGAGAAGGCGGAAGCCAGAGAGAGCAAATGTTTTGAGAACAAAGGAGATTGCCCAAGCTGAAGCCGACCCCCCCCCCCCCCCCCCCCCCCCCGTCGCCTTGGCTGGCCTGTTCGACTTTCTTGATTGTAGCTTCTCTCTTCCACATTTCCCCGCCTTCCCCTGGGGCCGATCTCCAGCCTGAGGTTTCATCATTACAAGAAAGCTGCTTCTCCTTGAACCCTCACTTGGATCCAGCCCTCCAAACACACACCAGACCGCTCCCTTGGCCTTGTCTGCTTCCCAGTTCTGGAATCATGAGATCCAACCTTAAACAGGATCTGCTACAGCTCAAGATAGAGGCAAGAGACGGTTTGGTCAACTGCTTCCGAAGCAGAACCTGGTCCTTCTGCCCAAAATCCTTTGGCAGCTTCCTCCTCCTCCTCCTCCTCCTCCTCCTCCTCCTCCTCCTCCTCCTCCTCCTCCTCCTCCTCCTCCTCCTCCTCCTCCTCCTCATTTCCTTTTAAACAATTTAGCAGACCAGAAGTTGCCAGGGTTCCTCCAAATGGCCTCGGAGCCTGCAAAGGCATTTGGGAAGCCTCCAGCCACAAGGGAGTCAGAGTCCCTGGAACAGATTATTTAAATTAATGGCAGAGGGGAAGGGAGGGGAGGGGACAGGAGAAGAATGGAGGAGAGGACAGAGAAGAGTGGGGAGGGGAGAAGGGAGAGGAGAGGAAAGGTGTCAGGGATTGAATCTTAGCTTTGGCCACCAAGGGAGGTCCCAGGTGTGGTCCTAAGAGATTGGCCAGCCTGTATTAAACCGGTTGGACTCTCTGGCCATTTGGCCAATGAAGCCTGTGATCCTCCTGAAAAGGGCTGGGCTGAAAGATCTAATCTGGTCCAGCAAGCCGAGCAGATTCTAAGGTATCTTTATCCCACTTCAATTGGAGTTTCAGTTTCTGGAAGTTGGTTTTAGTCAGTGGAAGCTCAACTGTCGTGGCATTTTCCTGGCGGTTTTCTGAGGGACGGGAGGAACTGGGTTCAAAGGACTAGAGCCGTGATGGAGAACCTATGGCACATGTGCCAGAGAGAGGCACGCAGAGCCCTCTCTGTGGGTACGTATGCCATCGCCACCTGGTCTTCGTGGGTGATGGAGCACTGGAGAATGGCCGGAAAATGGCCCACAAAATGGCCAAAACAGGCCATTTTTCAGGCCAGTTTCCAGGCCTTTTCTTTGAGCTGTTTTCCTGGCCATTTTGGGGGCATTTTTGGCCCTGACAATCACCCCCAAATAGTCCCCAAAATAACCCCAAAACAGTCTGAAAAAATGTCCTGAAAACAGGCCACTTTTTGGCTGTTTTCAGGCCATTTTCAGCCATTTTGGGGCCAAAAAACCCAGCCCCAAAAGGCCTGAAAACAGCCCCAAAACGCCCTGAACCACCCCCTGAAAACTCCCTGAAAAATGCCCCCCAAAATAGGCAGGTGCACGAGGTCCAGCTGGTCTTGGAGTTTCCGGCACACTGGCACACACCCAGGGACATGCATGGAGGCGCATTCTGGTTTGGGCACTCGGTGCTGAAATAGCAGCAGCAGTTAGACTTATATACCGCTTCATAGGGCTCTCAGCCCTCTCTAAGCGGTTTACAGAGTCAGCATATCGCCCCCACAGTCTGGGTCCTCATTTCACCCACCTCGGAAGGATGGAAGGCTGAGTCAACCTTGAGCCGGTGAGATTAGAACCGCCGAACTGCAGATAACAGTCAGCTGAAGTGGCCTGCAGTGCTGCACCCTAACCACTGCGCCACCTCGGCTCAAAAAGGTTCGCCATCTCTGGGCTGGGGATCTGTTCCAGGTGGAGTCTGGGGAGGGAATGCTAAGGAAGTTCAGCCCTCCCAAGAGCTCCCTCTAAAGAGCAGGAACCCTTTGGGGGATTCCCCTGGAATCCGATTCCCAGTTCATTTGCAAACTCATCTTTGTTGCATAATTCTGCACCGCGTGTCTCGGAGGCTTTTCAGCTGGACCAACGCGGCAGCCATGTTGGTGAAATTTCCATGTATTTATGCATTATTATAGCTTGACAGTCGGGAATAATTCTGTCTCTCTCCCTTTTCATCCCGCAGTTCCTCTTTTGAGTCTTACTTTTAAAAATAAAAAAAAAAGGCACGGTGGGAAGAAAGACTGAATTAAACCCTACTTAGGCTGATGCTGCTTCAAATAACTCCCGAGCGCTTAGATCTTCCTCTCCCTCTCCTTGTCTGCGGAGACTTGGCAGCCCGAGAACCCCTTGGCTCTTCAAAGGTAGATGGGGGCGGCCTTTGATGTTTTCACCTACAGTACAAAACTGTCACTGCGCAACTCCTGTGTAATTTCACATTGCATGCGAAAGATTCACTAAAAAGGTTAATTTCAAAGCGTGCCGAGTTTGACGCCAATAAAATCCTTTCCAGGAACGTTAAGCAGGAAGCGATTTGTCGAAAAGGAGGTTAGAGAAACCTCAACCTCTCCCCCCTCGTAGCCTATCCTGCCCCTTGAGGTCCACCACACAATCTTGGGGCATCCATCACCCCAGAAGTGGGCAGCACCACTGTCCCTCGGGGAGAAACTCCGGGAGTTTTAAGGGTACCTGAATGGATAACATGGATATCTGTAATCTCTCCTTTCACACTGTCCAGGCAAATCCACTTTGATGGCCACAAAGGGGACGCCAGTGGGTTGCGTTTGTAAGACCACCACCCAATTTCTGTGCCTCTGTCTCAAAGGCACCAGAAAGGGCAGCTACGCAATTCCTATCCATCTTTCACCTCTGCCAATTGCCCATTCTTGTAGGTCTGCTACTGTAAAGGTTGTGTCCTCCCTGTCACTTAAGCAAATTCCAAGCACCTGTTCCAGAGGCTTCCTTGAAATACATGTGGCCATGGAATCGGGGGTCACCAAGCCCGTCCTTGCTCCACCATGGATGGAATGGGTGAGGTGGAACCTTCCCAGCTTTCTCTTGGTCTCCTGAAGCATCCCCGAGTTGGATGGCACCTGTTGTCTCAAGGGGGCCTTCTCCCCACCTTTCCTATGTTGAGGACCTCCAGCTGGGTTGGGTGTCCATTCCTATATCCTGTGCCAGCTGGGAATGATGGGTATTGAAATCTAGTGCATCCAGGGGGCACCAACTGGAGAAAGGTTCTTGCTCATTGGGTTGTTGATGTCCAATAGTTCTTGATTATGGTGAAAACTGGTAGATCTTTGGGTTAGATCTTCATGTACTTCCTCCATGATCATATTGAGCCCATCCTTATAGAATACTTTCTGAGCCCACCGGCAAGTTGTCCACTTGGATGAATTCTGACATTGATTCTTCCACTGCTGAAATTAACTTGGAAGTTTCTTCTCAAGGTGAACACTCAAGAGCAGATCCCTGGACTTACGTTGAGGCTGTAGTAGCCAGATTTGTTGTCTTTTTGACCAGGAATTCTGGAAGCCGCATTTTGCAGAGGCTGTCTCTATCTCCACTGTGCCAGCCACTGAAAGAGCTGTTCCTTTGTCTCTGTGGCCGCTCATGTGGAAGAGGAAGTGGCAGCTTTTCCTCTTGTGCATCCATGGATAAAGCTGTTTTCCCACAGCCCCTTTTCAGGAATCGCAGCTCGGACCGTGGCCTGTTCCTGTCACCAGAGTGTGAATAGCAATTGACAATGCTTAAGCCACATTCTTTCAGATTTTCCAGCCCTGGCTGGATGGAACATGCTTGTCACATTCCATTTCATTTTCTTTCACATTTTAAGTCCCTTGCTGGCCCAGAATAATCTTCACGTGTTTCCCAGAGTCTTGCATTTTCCTCTCCTAAAATAGCAGACTTGGGTTCCCCATTTTCCCCCACCCCCCAAATTAATACTGATACAGAGTTTGCACAAAAGAGCCTCTCGTAAGTCAGGCTTCCTGGAAGCTATTGTGGTTTAATCGGGAGCCATGAGATCTCAAAACTGATTGGTGAAGCTATCAAGGTGTGGGTTTGTGGGGCAGACAGTCTGGAGTGATGAATTGGCTTCCTTTGTAGCTCCTTCTCACATGAGATGAGGAACTGGGAGTTCTGATGTTCCTCACTGGTTTCCTACACCGTTGGCCAACGGTGTCTCCATTGACTGTGGTTGTTAAGAGTCATGAAATCTCAAAATGTGGAGGCCCCAACTCCTCTGTTCCCCATCCTAGTAGAATAAAATTAGCTTCCGTGGAGTATGAGCTCATGATAGTTTGGTATCAAAAGCTTGGTGATGATTTGGGTGTTAAGATCCTCAGCGCTTCTCCTTATGGGTTCTTTGGACAGTTGCCTCATCGAAACTTCTATTCTGTCCTCCATCTGCTTGATCAGGACCCTCTCCAGCCCTTGGTCATGCCTTCTACTTTGCCCCGCTGTCCAGCTGTTGGTCTTTCGGCAAGGTTCACACAACACTAAGTCATAGTGCGGTAGGTTTGTTGGACCTAGACACTGCCAGTTGGTGGCTTAAACCAAGAGTAAGCCAACCATGGCCGAATGTGATGTGTGGCCATGGTCTTCATCTGCTTCTCTGTATTTAAATACCAGAGTCTTCTGCTTCCAGGAAGATAGAGGTTCTCCTTGATTAGTCCTTGGTCTTCTTTCTTGACTCATTTGTACTCACAAGGAGAAGGCTTCTTCATACATCTTTCAGCGCAATTGTCTCCTTGTGGGCACTTTTTACCATATCAGCAATCGCTGAAAGGCCACCCACGGAGATCAATTCAGTGAAATTTGTGGAATTCAGCCATTTAAACCTGCCAGACCTGGGTGGGTGAGGAGGTTCCTTCGAATCGATAGTGGAGGCTTCCTTTCTGCTGTGATGGGGGGGGGGAGCTCAAAGGAAGCTATGAAAACAGAAGGTAGAGTGGGGGGGGGGGTTGGCTTATTAAGGAGGGGCTGTTCCCTTTCAACAGCTCCAGTGCTGAAGTTTGGATTCTGTGGAGCTATTAGCCAATGAAACCGACTAACTGGCGAAAAGGATGATGAATCAGCTGGCAAATTCTTTCAGGGGTGGCAAGTTTAAAGAGTTGACCCACTGAGGGGGGAGGGGGAGGAATTGGGGTAAAGTTCAACTATAATTCAATTGAGGCTCACCAGATCTGGCTGCAATGAGGCCTTGCCAAAATGCTGCCCCTGCTGATTCTTCTGGTTCCCATCTTTGCACCGTCAGAGGTTGCGTTTCGCTGTCCTTACCACCTCTTCTTGGGTGACGTCACCCAGGACCATCCGGGACGGGTCTCTGAGGAACCCCAAGTTTCTTCAACCCGGCAGCCTAAATCCGCCACCTTCCCCCAGCTGCTGCTTTTCATAGGTTACGTAATCCAGTTCTGCGTGTGCATTGTTAAAACTTTCGACTCTTCCAGCTCGGCCTTTTTCTGAGAAAGTGTGACGTCCGATCTTTCCCTGCACAAAGGAGCTTCCGTAGCACCATCCCTGACGCAGCAGCTTTCAACAGAGATTTATGCCCTTTCTTGACACGCATGCAAAAAAGGATTTATTTTTTTAAAAAAAGGTTCCCTCTAACTCAGTGTTTCTCAACCTCGGCAACTTGAAGATGTCCGGACTTCAACTCCCAGAATTCCCCAGCCAGCATTCGCTGGCTGGGGAATTCTGGGAGTTGAAGTCCGGACATCTTCAAGTTGCCAAGGTTGAGAAACACTGTCCTAAACACAGGCATTCGCTGGCTGGGGAATTCTGGGAGTTGAAGTCCGGACATCTTCAAGTTGCCAAGGTTGAGAAACACTGTCCTAAACACAGGCATTCACTGGCTGGGGAATTCTGGAAGTTGAAGTCCGGACATCTTCAAGTTGCCAAGGTTGAGAAACATTGCTCTAACGTATTTTGACTTCTAAGCTTAACTCACCTTACAAAGACACCCCCAGGCAAATGATGGGATCTGAACTGATGCCTGTGGACTGGGAGGAAAACGACGGCTTGCTGGCACCTCTTTCAGCCCCCTGCATCCGACTGAACACCCTCGAAGCCCACAGGACTCGGCAACGTCGAAGCGGGAAGACGAACCGGACGATGCCGACCCAGCAGGCGTGGGATTATTTGAGCAGCTTTTGGCACCTGCAGCTGGGCTCTTGTGACTGGGCAGTGGGGGCAGAAATGGTTTCGTGGCTGTCCCGAACAGGGCCTTTGAGATGATTTCCCCACGAACAGCAGCCCAGGATCGTTTTTAGGGTGCCAAGTGCCAGATCACTCTTTCTCTCTTAGCGAAAGAGAGCCATGGAAGCCAGCTGGAGGATTGAACACTCCTCTTTCCTCTTAAAAGAAGGTTCTGGAATTAAAAAAACGGCTGCCAATCGCCCTGCCATGAGCCTGCTTTGCATGGAGGAAGTTGCCTAGATAACCATCTCCAGACCCAACCGTTCCTCCTCCCCTCCTGACCCTCTCTTAGCTGGACCGGACTTTTTGAGGCGTCTGGCTGCGCTGGCCAGGAACCTGCAAGATGTCATCTCTCGCATCTGAAGGGCAGGAGAGGACTCCGAGAGACATTAGCTGATTGTCTGCTAATTCCTAAGCCAGACCTAGGCAGATTTGCAACTTTGAAGGTCTGCAGAACATCAAGCTGGAAAATTCTCTCCTTGCTTCAGAGCAACCTTCCAAATTCTTTTTTTTTTTTAAATCTTACAACGGTCCTACTTCTTCTTCCCTCCCTCCCTCTTTCCTTCCCTCGTTTCTTCTCTCCTACTCCCCTTCCTTCCCTCCCTCCTTCCCCTTCCTTCCTTCCTTCCCTCCTTTCTTTTCTCCTTCTCTCCTTCCTTTCCCCCTTCCTTTCCCCCTTCCTTCCCCCTTCCTTCTCTCCTATATTCCCTCCTTCCTTCCTTCCCTCCTTTCTTCTCTCCTTCTCTCCTTACTTCCTTCCCTCCTTCCTTCCCTCCTTGCTTCCCTCCCTCTTTCCTTCCCTCGTTTCTTCTCTCCTACTCCCCTTCCTTCCCTCCCTCCTTCCCCTTCCTTCCTTCCTTCCTTCCTTCCCTCCTTTCTTTTCTCTCCTTCCCCTTCCTCCCCTTTACCCTTCCCCTCTTCTTCCCATTCCTCCCCTCTTTCCTACTCTTACATTCCCTCCCATTCCTCCTCTGCCTTTCCCTTTCTCCTATTCCTCTCCTTTCTCCTCTCCTTCCTATCTTTCCCAAGGTGGCGCAGTGGTTAAATGCAGCACTGCAGGCTACATCAGCTGACTGCAGTCCAGCAGTTCGGCTGTTCAAATCCCACCAGGCTCAGGGTTGACTCAGCCTTCCATCCTTCCGAGGTGGGTGAAATGAGGACCCGGATTGTTGTTGGGGGTGATATGCTGACTCTGTAAACCGCTTAGAGAGGGCTGAAAGCCCCATGAAGCGGTAGATAAGTCTAACTGCTATTACTCCTCAACCTTCCAAATTCTTGGCTGTTCCTTCACTCCTTCGTGATGCCTAAAAGTCTCTTTTTTTTCTGCAGGCGCTATGAAGCGTTTCCTATTTCTGCCTAGCGGTTCAGGCGTGGCCATTGCCTGCCTGGGCCTTGCTGACAAAACACAACTAGAGGTGTTGGAGCCAAGTGGCTTCTTCACACGGTAGGGTAGAAGTGAAAGAGTCAGGGAAAAAAAGAGGTTTATGGCTCCATAAAAGTGCTTTTTGGGACGGATTGGTCCCCAGGTCATCTGTGGGCCTTCTCGGCTTCACGCCTACTGGTTGGCATCCACTGCTAGGAAGGTTAATTGCCCGGAAAAACATTGCGATGTTGGATTATGTTGGGTGAAAGATGGTTGAGAGGCCCCTCTGAAGGATACCGACCAGGGAGCGGTGGGCTTCTCTTCATACCCACACCATTAACTCCAAGCACTCTTTGTGGCCACAGCGAGACATGATACAAGGCACCTCCTTTCTCAAACGTGTCTCTTTTCCCTGAGATGGAAAAAATATTTGCTTAGAATGAAATGATCAGCTGCTGATCTTTCTCTCTCCTGCTCCTAGAAGTTGCTTTCCCTCTTCCAACTGGGGACCTGGATGTTCGAGAAACATTCACGCCAGCAGGAGTGGAATAAATATTGAAGGCAGGTTCCCCTTTTGGGGGGCGAAGGAAGGAAGGAGAAGAGTGTTCAGACGCCAAGGTTGAAGCAGTCACACGTAGACTTCTGAAGTCTACGAGAGCCGAGGTGGCGCAGTGGTTAGAGTGCAGCACTGCAGGCTACTTCAGCTGACTGCAGTTCTGCAGTTCGGCTGTTCAAATCTCACTGGCTCAAAGGTTGACTCAGCCTTCCATCCTTCCGAGGTGGGTGAAATGAGGATCTGGATTGTTGTTGGGGGCGATATGCTGACTCTGTAAACCACTTAGAGAGGGCTGAAAGACCTATGAAGCGGTATATAAGTCTAACTGCTATTGCTATTGCTATGAGGGATTCACATGTTTTTTCAGGGCAACCTGCTGTTGGGTACTGGAGCTACCAATAAGGGAGAATATTGGTAGCTCAGGGTTGAACTGAGGGGTCCCTGGTGCTCTTTGAGCTTGATAGTGTTTTAGCAGACATTTCATTACCCAACTAGGTAACATCATCATCCGTGCCAGTGATCAGTGATGGTTGGAGGCTCCCACAGCCCCTCCAGCCTCATGTGCACACAGAGATGAGCATGGCTAATCTCTGTGCAGGCTTCCAGCCCCTCTAAGCAGAGGTGGGTTCGGACCGGTTTGACTGAAGCAGTTGTGGTATGCTGGCCTGGGTCACAGAACCAGCAGCGACCCAGGCTGGCCACGCCCTTGAACCGTTTTCCCTGTGACCACCGTCACCATCTTCTGGGGGAGTTCTACGCATGCGCAGAACAATTTCCAATGAACTGCGCATTCACGTGCACAATCGAACTGTCAGTTACGCCGACTGGAAGCCACCCTTGTCTCTCAGTCACGCAAGCTCTTTGTGGCTGGCAGCATCAGAAACATGTCGGGTTTCCGGTGCACCCAGGGGCCTCTTTTCAAAATTCACGGACCCCTGAAGTGCGTCTGTCTTAGGGCCCTCCCTTTTGAGGTAGGGTGGCTGCTTTAATATTTACAGATAGACATACTAATTCTCTTGATGACGGTAATTAATGTGCTGCTTATATCCTATTATGTGGTGATTTAGTGAGCTGGAGGGTAACTTGCGGATCTGCTGCTCTTCTTAAATGCCGCATGAAGCCGAGACACGGGAGAAGAATGCAGAAAATAGAGCATAAAAAATTCATGCTTTACTAACGAGAAGCTTTCAGATTAAAAAAAAAATCCCCACTCATAATAAATAGATGTTATGAAAACAACAGCGAGATTGCAGTCCCCTTTTTTCTTAAAAAATCACATTTTAATTGACAGTCAAGTTCTCTTTGATCTTCCTTCTTCCTGATTTTGTTGATGTATTTTTTGCTTTCCTTTCATGAATTCAGACACCCTTAAGAGAAGGGGTTCCATTTCTGTGCCTGGTGATAGAGAAGAAGCTCGTGGCACGACATAACCGCGAACGTCAAAAGCGCGCCGACAACACCGCGGCGCTAAAACCGCGATGTCAAAAGCGCGCCGACAACAGCGTGCTGACAACAGCGCGCCAACAGAAGCACGATTTAACTTAAGGTAAGGTTTAGGGTTAGGGTTAGGTTTAGGGTTAGTTAGGTTTAGGGTTAGGTTTAGGGTTATTTTTAGGGTTATGTTACAGCGCGCTTCTGTCGGCGCGCTGTTGTCGGCGCGCTGTTGTCGCGCGGTTTTGACGGCGCGGTTTTGTCACCGCGCTTTAGTCACACGCGCTTTAGTCGACCGCGGTTTTGTGGTGGAACCGAAGAAGCTAGCCTTGGCTGCTGAGGAGGCTTTGCCCCCAGGGGGGTCTTTGGGCGAAGGAAGGCAGAGCAAGAGAAGATGGACCATAAAAGTTTTGAGATACGGCAGCTTCTCATGTTCTCCTAAACCCACCTGAGACTAAGCAGGAGGGTCTCATTGGATCCGATTTTAAGAGAAAGTAGAGACGTTTTCAAGGCCTTCCAAGATCTGTATAGTAACCAAGAGATGGACGGCAGTCTCAAGACCATGGAATTCAGCCAACCCTCCACCAACCCACTCCCAAACTTGGGGCGAGGGCCAAGATGAAAGCACCCCCAAGTGTTGCTTCTCCAGCCTTTTCTTGAGGACAACCAATGTCCTCCTCTCTGGGTCCACCTGCCTCCTTTCGGGACATTGAAGAAGCCATAGAGGAAGAATTATTTCTAGAGGAAAAAACAGCAGAAGGAGGGGATTCTGGCCAAGGACAGAAGTGATGGGCCTTTCCAACGGACACCAATCAAGGCCGAGGAGTCGCTGATGGTGCAGAATCCAGAAGTTCCTGAATGCTCTACATAAGTCCACCAGGAATATGAGCATCTGGCTACCCTGCACATCACACAGCCCTTCTACAATTCCCTCCCGCCCTGAGGTTTCAGAAGCAGAAGGGAGAGGGGAGCACATCAAACCCCGAGAAGTATTACTTGCAAAATCACCATCCCAACTGAATTTCCCCAACTGCCCTCTGCTTTTATTTTAGTTTCCAAGGCAGATTAATGTTTTTTTCCCTCTGCCAAGATGTGCTGTCAATAAGATAAAGCCAGCAGCATAACCAGTAATTTAAATAATGGAATAAAATGTCAGTGGAAGGTTGACATTCCCCCTCTGCAGCTGGATTGGTTGAGAAGTTTCCCTTAAAATCCGTGAATCCTTCCCTTTGCTTGACCCCCTGTTCCTTAACCGTCCAGAATCTGGGAAGAGTTGGGGATGATACTTCAAAGGTCCCATGGAGATTTTGGAGGCTTATGAGGTCCCTGAAAGCAGGGATTCAGAATGTTTGAATCCCCCCCCCCCCGGATGATGGCTTTGCATTGCATTCGGACCAGAAGATCGTGGCTTCTTGTATCTGCATGGAGAGAAGCTTCATTCGGTTGTCATCTTTCAGGACTGGCTGAATAGAGAGACCCGTTGGTGGGGGAGAGGCTGGTTTGGTGTGTGTGGTGGTCACGCAGAATGCAGAGGGAGGAGAAGTCAGAACTGAACCGAGATGAAAGGGGTTTGGCCTCCAGTACTCCCAGAAAACCCAACACAGAGAAGAGGGGATCGGCTTATTCTCCAAAGCACCCGGAGGCAGAACAAGAAGCAATGGATTGAAACTAAACAAGGAGAAAAGCAACCTTAGAAATTCAGCAGGTTCTGGCAGATTCTGGAGAACCGGCAGCGAAAATTTTAAGTAGTCCAGAGAACCGGCAAATGCCACCTCTGGCTGCCCCCAGAGTGGGGAGGGAATGGGGATTTTGCAGTATCTCGTTCCCCTGCCAGGCCCACCAAGCCCCGCCCACAGAACCCGTAGTAAAAAAAATTGAATCTCACCACCTCTTAGAACTAAAGAAAAATGTCCTGACAACGAGAACAATCAACCAGTGGAACGTCTCTCCTCCAGAGGTTCTGGGTGCTCCATCACTGGAGGCTTTTAAGAAAAGACTGGACAGCCATTTGGGTCTCCTGCTTGAGGAAGGGGTTGGACTAGAAGACCTCCAAGGTCCCTTCCAATCTTGTTGTTCTGCTGAAATATTGGAAAGCAGGAAGAGCAAATACCGTAAAATCTTGTGAATGGAGAAGAAAACCGTCTTGGCAAGATCAGAAGACGGCTCGGCTGTGGACTTTAGCAGCAAGTGGTGCAGATGCAGGGGTTACGCACCCCCAGAAATGCTTTAAGATAGCAGCTCTTTCCGTTCCTGTGGTTTTTGCACCTTTGAAGCTTCCTGCAGTGCTCAAAATTAAATTGGTGCGATCCCCACCGTGGTTTCCATTGAACCAAGTTAATAATATAATGGGTTTATTGTTAAACACAACACCCCGGAGGACCTGCTGGGTCTCATCCCATAATTTGTCTCTCAACTGCTGGTTTATGGCAGGACGGTTTGACTTCAGGCTCCGGGTTCTGCGGTCTAATTTGAGATGGAATCTTTTTCTTTGGAGACTTTTAAATCTTGGATCATATCTGAAAAATGCTGAACTTGCAAGTCGTCACTTCTCCTCCCCCCCCCTAAAAAGAAAGAGAGAGATGGGGCAGACTATGGGCTGGTTTATCACCCTTCAACCCACCAAGGACTTTCAGTGATGCTGGCATGGGAATCAGTTCCTAGAGGATGGGGCTGGAATATTACGCGAGTCTCCCGAAGGATCCCCCACCACAGGTAGAAGGCCTGGCGGCTAATGGGTGTCTTTTCCTGGGTGCTTCGCTTGGAGAAGGTGTACACAACCCAATACTTATTTGAAGGTCATCAATTAAGGCAGAAGTTGGAGGGCTCATAGTTCAACCAAAGACATGTTGGCGTCATTTAGATGTTTCATGCTCCCCGTTTCCTTATGAAGAGCTTTTCCGTCACTGGAGGAAAGAAGGACCTTCCCCATTCAGCTTTGAAAGCCCTCAAATGTGGCATTTTTGACCCCCGAGGGCAGGGCTGCCTGTGTATTCACGTGTGTAAGTAAAAAAGGGCAAGGTCACCTTCCCCCCCCCTCAAAGTTGTTCCACCTTCTCAAGGTATGGAAGCCACCAAGATGCTGGCAGCCACCTCCTGAACGGTTTGGGAAGATCTGTCATACCTGGGACACCATCACATATATCCAAGGTGTGCTATGTTCCACTTGTGAGAAATAGCCGGAATTGACTAGATACAGTGTTTTTCAACCTTGGCAACTTGAAGATGTCTGGACTTCAACTCCCAGAATTCCCCAGCCAGCATTCGCTGGCTGGGGAATTCTGGGAGTTGAAGTCCAGACATCTTCAAGTTGCCAAGGTTGAAAAACACTGGACTAGAACATTCATATTTGTCAAGGAAGCAAGTGTGTCACATCATCTGTGACCATGGAGGAGGAGGAGGAGGAGGAGGAGGAGGAGGAGGAGGAGGAAGCCCAGAGTCATTACTCATTTGACTTTTACTTCTCCCTTGTTTTCTGTATGTTGTTGTTCTTCTTCTTCTTCTTCTTCTCCTCCGCCTCCTCCTCCTCTTCCTCTTCCTCCTCCTTCTTCTTCCTCTTCCTTTCTTCTTCTCCTTCTCCTTCTCCTTCTCCTTCTCCTTCTCCTCCCCCTCCTCCTCCTTCTCCTCCTCCTCCTCCTCCTCCTCCTCCTCCTCCTCCTCCTCCTCCTCCCTTCCTCCTCCTCCTCCTCCTCCTCCTTCCAAGAACTTGTTCTTTGCCACAAAAGTTTCTTCTCAGCTGGAAAACTTGCAAAGCTCCCAGCCTCTCAAGAAGGTTGCTCTGGGGACAGGCTGGTGTCCACCAACGTCTTTTTTTTAAAGTCAAGTCAAACGTTTGATGAATGTTACGTCTTTTAAGATTCGTCAAGCACGTCCAATTGCAACCTTAACAGTAAAGAATCTCACCGGCTGCTAAAGGTTCAACCCATCTCAGAACCAATGAAAAGGGCCACAGTGCAAAAACCAAAGGACAGCATCCTCACCACCATCGCTTTGGCACCAAAGTTTTGAGGAAGGGGCTCCCAGAAAGAAGGAGGGAAGGGAGGGCTGGAATTATCAGCTCCACTTGGCTGTGGCGGCTGGGGACAATGGGCATTGCAACCCAACAGATGGAAATGAGAAAGATGAATGGAGGGCTGGGTGTTTGCAGGGGAGAAACAGTCCTGGGTCTCCGTGTTGCAAAGAGCAATTCTCTTATTTGAATTTTGCCGCCAGCGTCTTTTAATACCTAGGCTTCATTGCAGCATTTGCCCTTCTTTTTCACGCCTCGCAGGGTTTACAAAAATCTCCACCACCCTCTTTTCTGCTCCGTAACTATTTCCTTTCCCGGTTTCTCCAAACGCTACGGGGACCCAAACGCTCCCAAAGCAGGCTCAACCCCGGATGATTTCTGAGACTCATCCCTGCCGTTCTCTCAGTAGCAATGCAGAAATAGTTAGCCACTCTTTTCTCTTGGGAAGGTGTTTCTCCCCCCCCCCCCCCCACCAAAAACTTCCCTGTCTATTTATAGCCCTGGTTTATTCTCTGGTGGTCTTCCATCCGCGTCTCTTAACTAGGTCTGATTCTGTTGACTTTCGCCCGAGCAGCCAAGGTTGGCTCGCTGTTGCCATCTGCTGACGAATCCCGGAAACTCTTGGGATTCTTATTTATTTAATTTTTGGCCAAGGGGGGGGGGGGGGGACTGGAGAGTTGGCGCAGGTGGGTGACCAGCGGTTTGGGTAGGAGGGCAGAGGACAGATTGGGTGCCGTTTTTCTTTTCTTTTTTTTTTTAGAAAATTTTATTAATTTCATATATACATTCACAATTATATGATCTCATAACTGTTATTAATAATATGTATTTATAACAATTTTCCCCCTACAGTTGACAATATACTTGAAATTGCTTTCTTACCATCCCATAACTCCATCTTATCTTACAACATTCCTACTTCTTCTTCCTTCCTTCCCTCCTTTCTTCTCTCCTCCTCTCCTTCCTTCCCCCTTCCTTTCCTCCTTCCTTCCCCCCTTCCTTCTCTCCTACATTCCCTCCTTCCTTCCCTCCTTTTCTCCTTCCTTCCCTCCTTCCTTCCCTCCTTGCATACCTCCCTCCTTCCTTCCCCCCTTTCTTCTCTTTCTTCTCTCCTTCCTTCCTTCCTCCTCTCCTTTCCCTTCTCTCCATGGGTGCCGTTTTTCAATAACAGGGAGAGGAAGGGTAGAACTCAAAGGGAAAAGTGACAGGGCGGGAAAGGAAAGAGCGAAAGGTAAAAATATGATGGGCATAAATAAAATTCAACCTAAGTTGGGGAGAGAGAAAGAAAAAAAGCTAAACCAGAAGCTTGCAGCCCTGAAAGAAAGGCTCAAAAGAGGCCATAAAGCAGACAAATTGCACCCGTAACAATATCTTGTTCGCTTTTCATGAAAGGGACGAAGAGGTTTTTATTACCACTCACTTTAGTTTCCACGTCGAGAGATTTTGCATGCTGAAAATATTTTGCTTGCTTTTTCCTGCGTTTTCGCCCAATCGGTAGCATTCCTCTGCCATTTGTCGATATTGAACGCATCGCAAAACCTCTGACAGGCCTTTTTGGAACAGATGTCTGTAACATGCATCGCTTGGGAAGCTAACGTGGCAAAATGGAAGCCTTTGGAATGCATCGATTTGCTCAGATGCTCTCCGACTTCTTCCCTTTTTCCGTTTTTGCATGGAAATCCTCTTTCTCTGAAGTCAGCCTTGGGGGTGGTAGGAGAGGAAGGGGGGGGGGAAAGAGGCGGTTTACAAACTGCTTAAAGGGGGTCCTGAAGCCCCGTGAAGCGGGATATATGTCTAAGGGCTTTTGTTAGCATTATGGGCTCTTCTCATCCTGGTTGTGAAAACTGCCATTCAATTGGGCCAAATCTGCCTAATTCAGGCTTCCTGACCTGATGGGAACTGAAAAGGGGCAGGGTGGACATTAGAGGGTCTCTCTCTCTCTCTCTCTCTCTCTCTCTTTCTGTCTCTCTCTTCCTCTGTCTCTGTCTGTGTATCTCTCTCTCTCTGTCTCTCTTCTCTGTCTCTCTGTCTTTGCGTATCTCTGTTTCTTCTCCCTCCCTCCCTCTCTCTCTCTCTCATCATGTATCTCATTTCTCTCCTTGTGTCCGTAGCTGAGTGGTAAGGGATTAATCTGCATGTGTTTGTCTCTATATAGTTCTGTATATATATAAACCACCGTTAATTGTATAAAGCCGCCGTGTGCTGTGTTTTGCTCCTGGGTTTATCTCATCATAATAGCCACACTGCCAAAACTCTGAAACTTAAATATTCTCATGTCCCCAAATTTTGTAGTTCAATTTAGGGTTAAAAAGCAAACCAAGAAAACCCCACCAACATTAATATGTGTTGGAGAAATGCACACAGGACAGGAGACGTACATCAGATTAAATATTGGAAAACAGAGAAATTGAGCCGGCCTAAAGGGCTCAAGAATACTTCCTTGATAGAGATTTGGCTGGCTTGTATTTTAGGTCCCACAGTGAGATGGAACTTGATCTGGTGAAAAGAGAACAATTGTTATTTCATTTACTTTGAAGTAGTAGAAATCACAGTCAAGAATTCTTCCTTGCCTTCATTTGAAAAATGCCGCAGAAATCGTTTTCTTTTTTTAGAGGGTGCCCATTTCCCCTCCCTCCGTTTTGTGTCTTCTGTATGAAATTGCCGTCCAAGGGCACTTTTGTCAATTCTCCTTGCTGCTTCGGTCTGAGCTTTAAAACCTCTTCTGTAAGGCGGCTGCCTGGGGTTCGAGAGTGCCTGGAATACAGGATACCAAATGGAAGTCCTTGTAAATCCGTTTCTCGTTTCTCTTTCGTTGTGCTCACACAAGATGACGAATCTGTTTGCTCAAACGGAGCTTTTGGGACCCCGAGGGCTGGGCTGACTCAATGCCTTTGAGAAAGTCAGACGGTTGCGGGATTTGGGTTTGGCCAGTCTAGGGAAAAGATGGACTAGGGGGGGACATGATAGCAGTATTTCAGTATTTGAGGGGCTGCCCCAAAGAAGAGCGTGGCCAACTGATGTTCTAAAGTGCCACAAAGCAAGACAACGGATGGAAACTAATCAAGGAGAGAAGCATTCATTCATTTATTGAATTTCTAGGCCGCCCAATCCCAAAGGACTCCGGGCGGCTTACAGAAATGAAAAATATTAAAAAAGAATTAAAACAGTAAGACACAACACAATTAAGAAGAAGCACAACATACACCCAATCAAAGGGGGGGCTGGACCTCAATCAAGAAGTCAACAGCCCCAGGCCTGCCGGAAAATCCAGGTTTTAATAGCTTTACGGAAGGCAACCTAGAACTAAGGAGAAACTTCCCAACAGTGAGGACAATTAGCCAGTGGAACTGCTTGCCTCCAGAAGTTGCGGGTGCTCCAACGCTGGAAGTTTTTAAGAGACTGGACAGCCAGTTTTCTGAGATGATATAGGATCTCCTGCTTGAGCAGAGGGTTGGACTGGAAGACCTCTAAGGTCCCTTCCAGCTCTATTCTGATTGACTGACTTGAAGTCAAGGAAAGGAATTTCCTTTGGGACCTAGGAATCCAGTCTACGTCGGCTTCCTCCAGCTGCATGGGACCACCAATCCCATCCCCCTCAGCCAGGTCAGGGAAGGCTGGTCTGCAGCAAAAAGGGATGCTTATTGTTGCCCCGAAAAACCTGGACTCCTGTTCTGTCAGTAAAGGCTGCACTTCTGCGGTGACACACAGAGAGATAGGGCATCAATCTAAAAATAAGCGCTTTGGCTTCGTCTTACTGTACTCTGGTAATAGTTTTGAGCAAGTTATGTGGCACCCTGAGGGCCCATTGCAAAGGGGTCACACAGCTTCTGGATATTAATAGAGCAGCCCCCGAGAGGTGGAGCAGGGGGGGAGTTTTCTTCCCAGCTCTCACCAGCCTCCAGAACGGAAGGAAGGAGGCTGGGATGCAGCATCTCTTGCAAAGAGGGAAGGAAGAAGGCAGGGAGGGAGGAGGAGGAGAGAACGCAGGGCAGCCTCTGAGGACGCCACCCCTGGAACCCCTTGGCAAGGGCTTGTCGCTATTCCTCTTCTGTTTGGGGGGAGGGGGGGCTTGGGCAGTTGGGAGGGCTGGAAAAGAAGGGTAGAAAGATCAGGTGGGCTGGAGGATCTGCTGGTGAGTTTGCATTCTGGAGGGAGAAAGCATGGGGCAGTTGAAAGGGGGGAAGCCCAAGAAGTACAGGGAGAGCTCTTTTATCTGCAAGGGATGGGTGTAGAGTGTGTGTGTGTGTGTGTGTGTGTGTGTGTGTGTGTGTGTTGTTGGAGAGTGAAAGGGCAACGTCTTCTTTCCTGCTCTAATGGATTGTTCTCTGAATGCTTTCCAGCGAAGCTGCAACACCTCCAGGGACAGCCGAGCTCTTCTTCTGCTCAGCCAGAAACCAAGGAGGCAACCTATGGCCTTTCCGGCATTTATTTATAGGACCATATAGATTTATAGACCTGCCTCCTTCTTCCATAGTTTCCAAGGCATTTTTGCAATCAACAAAACCCAAGTCATAAATTCAAACGAGAAGTCTAAATAGCCACCTTCGGGCAACCCTCAACATCGAAACTCTCTGTGGGACGGCTGCTCTTGAGGGGGCCTTGGAAGTTCAAGGTCCCATCTGCCACAACCACCCAGCTTCTCCAAGGGGAGCTTTAATGCCCCATAAGTGCAGCCAGTTGTGGGGATGGTGTGATGATCCTCACCAATCAGGGATTGTGAAGCGATCTTACAAAGGCCCATACCATTTTAAGCGTTGAGCGTACCATGGGCAAATAGCAATAGCAGTTAGTACTTATATACCGCTTCATAGGGCTTTCAGGCCTCTCTAAGCGGTTTACAGAGAGTCAGCATATTGCCCCCAACAATCTGGGTCCTCATTTTACCCACCTCGGAAGGATGGAAGGCTGAGTCAACCCTGAGCCGGTGAGATTAGAACCGCTGAACTGCAGATTGCACTCAGCTGAAGTGGCCTGCAGTACTGCACCCTAACCACTGCGCCACCTCGGCTCTTAACCGAGGCAAATGGCCACCAGAGTTGACTGAGTTCTTGATAGAGCCCACCTGTAGCTGGGACCTTCTCCAGCGGAATCAAACTATCGTCCAGGTTGCACTGTCCCTGCCTCCCGGGGTCACCGCTCTCTCCGATCCACGGGATGGGTTCTGCCCGTGGATTGCTCCAGGAAAAAAAACAACAACCTCCTATCTCCTTGTTATAATTCACCTTAATGAGTGGTGAACAAAAGGTTGGGAAGAACGGTTGTGAGTGATTGCCGACAAAGTCCTCATGTAGTGCAGCTGGCTGAGTTCCTGCTGGCAAAAGACATAATATATTATTGCTGCAGGTCACATCATGGTAAATGAACGCTTACTTGCTCAGTGGCAACTGGATTGATTATCACATTCCCCTCCGAACAAGCCCTGGCTTTGTTTTACAAGTAAGTGCTTTCGTCCCCGCTGTGTTAAAAGTCAGCCGATCAGTTTGAATCCACAGAAGGCAAAGCGGAGACAACGGAAGCACGCCAAGAGTCACCGCCGGGTCTTTACACACGAGTCGCCGAGGTTTGATTGGCTTGCCGAGTGCGCAGCACCCAAGAACAAATATATAATTCAGTGTCGAAACCTTCGGGTTGCACTCGGAGCTCAAGTGTAAGGCGAGAACAATTTAAACGCCATAAATCAAAGCGCTGGGAGAAAGCAAATATGTGTCCTTCACGTCGTGGTGTTCGAAGGCTGTCGTTGCAATGCGCTGGAAGGAGAACTGGGGGGGGGGTTGGTGAGGGGTGTGGATACCAGGAATTCTGGAAGAGGAACCGAGAGGGTCTCAACCTGAAGAATTTGGGAAGTGCAGTGTTTGATTCCATTGTTGGGGGCTGCATGAAGGGCTTGGATTGGTCAGGCTTTTAGGGCACTAAGCGAGAAGAACCAAGTCAACTTAGGTTCTCACCATCTAAGAAGACCTCAAGAGCCGAGGTGGCGCAGTGGTTAAATGCAGCACTGCAGGCTACTTCAGCTGACTGCAGTTCTGCAGTTCGGCTGTTCAAATCTCACCGGCTCAGGGTTGACTCAGCCTTCCATCCTTCCGAGGTAGGTAAAATGAGGACCCGGATTGTTGTTGGGGGCGATATGCTGACTCTGTAAACCGCTTAGAGAGGGCTGAAAGCCCTATGAAGCAGTATATAAGTCTAACTGCTATTGCTATTGCTATTGCTCTCTTTCAACAACTGCCCTTTGGGCCTATCGGTTGGACTTCAGACTTGAGATGAGATCGCCCCACTTGCCTTTTCTCTCCGAGAGAGGACTCGAGAGGAGCCGAGGTGGCGCAGTGGTTAGGGTGCAATACTGCAGGCCACTTCAGCTGACTGTTATCTGCAGTTCAGTGGTTCAAATCTCACCGGCTCAAGGTTGACTCAGCCTTCCATCCTTCCGAGGTGGGTGAAATGAGGACTCAGACTGTGGGGGCGATATGCTGACTCTGTAAACCGCTTAGAGAGGGCTGAAAGCCCTATGAAGCGGTATATAAGTGTAATTAATACAATAATACAATAATACAATACAATACTCCATCATCTTAAGAGTCATCTGAGGTTTCAGGTCTATCCCATCGTTTTTTCCCAAATCAGCAAAGTTCCATAAAGCTGGGCTGGTGTATTTCGTAAGCATTCCTCCGTTTATTGGGAGGCCAAATTACTCTGAATTCCTCCTTTTGGGAGCAGGAGAAAGCGTTTGTATTCAGTGTTGACAGCGGCTCAGCTTTGCCTGCCCCTAAATAGTTCCGGGCTTTTGTGTGCATAAAGAAAAAAAACAACCCTGTTAGGTTTATTTTAATAATAAGACTTTGCTTCCCGTGCTCAAGTTACAGTAACCAAACTTCTTCTCTTCTTGGAGGCTTATTTTAAGTTGTCTACGGGCAGCTATGATGCTCCCAGCCTGGAGCTGCTCCTAAAGGTTGGAAAAAGGGACATTCCAGCGAGTGGTGGGATTCAAAATTTTTTTTACTACTGGTTCTGTGGGCGTGCCTGGTGGGCGTGGCATGATTTGGTGGGCGTGGCAGGGGAAGGATACTGCAAACCCCCCATTTTCTCCCGATCAGCTGAGACTCTGGAGACAGAGAATAGATGGGGGCAAGGGCAGCCAGGGGTGGTATTTGCCGGTTCTCCGAACCACTCAAAATTTCCGCTACTGGTTCTCCAGCACCAGTCAGAACCTGCTGAACGCCACCTCTGGTTCCAGCTCTCTCACTTTATTGCAAGTGGGTTTCTTTTCTTTTCTTTTTGCAACAAAACAATTGAGCAGTGTTTTTTTTTAAAGACTTCGAGCTCCGTCAGGATAGACACCCAAGCCTGAGAAATGAAATCTAATCTCTTTTCCAACTGATCCCTCTCTCTGTTGACAAAACGTGGGCGTGCAAGCATCCTTACCTGATGTGCTAGGGGAAGAATCATCCCAGCTCAGCTACGGAACCGAGTTGCTGCTTTAATGAGGCCCCCTTCGGTTGTCAGTGCGGAGTGCAGCGTGCGCCCTTCGTGTCGGAGGGAAGGTGACAGAAACCTATTTTGAAAGAGCGAGCTAGGGAGGGACTTGGAGGTTATGTTTGCTTCCTTTGCTCCCGCTGTGTGTCTCGTGTTCTCTGGGCTGCTTGGAATAATTATGGGTAGGTGCAGTAGATAAGAGGCAGGATGGAAGAATTTTGGACAAATCCTGGGCAACGTGTGGTCCCCTTTGTGACCCGCTTGCTTGTCCTAATTGTCGAAGACCTGTAGGCTGCCCTTGTGTGATGTGGTTGGAATCAGTGAAGGAAAGGGGTGTGGTCGAAGCAAAAGGGGGGGACTCCAGAGTAAACACCCCCATTTCATTAGACCCCCAAGTGCTGCCGTCCATGCCCCAAGGAGAACTGTGGGGGTTGATGCTTCAGTCACGAATAACCAGACCCACATGATGGAATATAAAGTAGCTCCTTTATTGCCCAATGCCTAGTTCACAGCAACCTTCTCAGGCTGTCTGTCAGGTTTCCTAAAAAATGCCCTACTTGATTCATGAGTATCGAGCCAAGTTTCAATGCAAAACTAGGAATCTGAGATCCGACTCTAGCCGAAAGTATGCGTGGAATGCGCTCCTCCCACCTTCCTTCACTATGACTAGGAGTTGACACTGGCATTTTGCCCCTGGGAAAGACGAGATAAGGTCCAATGGCATCGAAAGGAGGCTGGACCTTCTCTTGTGTCTACCTAACGATTCTAGACTGATTCCCCACTTGACCCCTCCTCCCGAGAGGGACAGCCTCTCTCCGACAGAAGCGCCGATGTCCCTAGATGGCTCCAACTTGGGGAAGGGGCTCTTAAAAGAAAGGTCTGGGGAAATCTGGGTGACCCCATTCCCTTTGGGGGTGGCTCAACCGCGCGGTGAGTAATGGAGACTTGGATGGGAAAGTTACTTCCCACAGCCCCGCCTCCTCCCAGACAAAGGAGGCTGAAATAATGGCCTTGTCTTCCTGCCGTCCTCCCTTGCACTCCAGAGCTCACTGAATCACAAGTACTTTCTTGCAAAGAATATATTTATTTCCCCCTGCCCCTGTCCCACAAAAGCTTGGCGGTGATGAATACCAGGCTCGGTGGCTTATTTGTCAAAAGCTGCACACCTGCGTGGCTTCCTCCGCAAGATAAATTTTGGGTAAGACGGCAAAGGAGGGGGAGGGGGCTCCACTCGAGGAATAAATCTTGGACATGTTGCACGAGTCCCTGCTTTCTCCTCCAAAGAAGGAGTCCTCCTGACAAGGTATGATAAATGACTCCCTTTGTTGACACCTTCATTGAGTTATTTATGGCTCATTAGTTGAACTGGGGAGGAAAGGAGAGGGCTGGGCGTACAGTGGTGCTTTACGGGGGGGGGTTGTCGGTGGAGAAGAGACAAAGAGGAGGAAGGGTTGGGGGCAGGGGCAGAAGCAGGAAAGGGCTGTTTCCAAAAGAAAAAAAACAGGGGAAGGGCAGAATGAGGGGAAGAGCTCCATTGTCTTCCTGCTACCTTCAGGCTTCCCAACCTTCCATGGAACAGAGCTGGAAGGAGGCCATCTCCTCCTCCTCCTTTGCCTTCCCCCTCTTTTTAATCAAGTCCTCTCATATGTGCTGAGTCGGGCCTTTTCCCACCGTCTTGTCTACCGGGAGTTGGGAGAAAGGAACCGTTCGGTCTGGATCATATTTTGGGGCACACGCTTGGTCAAGGTGGGTTCTGGGGAGCCTGTCCCTGGAGCCCCGCAAGGGCCCCGTAAGGAACCACCAAAGGTTTGGGGTGGGCCAGGATAGAGGGAAACATCTGGAGCCAGGTGGTGGCGGCGGCGGCGGGGGGCAGCGGTTTCTAAATGTTTGAAGAGTGGTGAGGAGAAGAAATGAATGGAGAGGGGAAAAAACCAATTGTTTCTCACAACATAATTCAGTGGGCATCAGTGCAGAAATGCAAGTCTCCTGGCCACGTTTGCCCCTTAAAGTAAAGAGTCCTTAACACACACACACACACACACACACACACACACAGACCTTGAATTTTATTTTCTAGTGGAAGATCCTTCGATCTGTTGAATGAGGGGTCAGACAGCGCCTGGACTGTCTTTAGTGGTCAGGACACTTCTCCCAGAAAGTGTGTGTGTGTGTGTGTGTGTGTCATTGTCATGAAACCATTGCGTCCGAAAGGCAGTGAGCGGGGTGTCGTGGGTCCTTCCGGAGCCTTCCCGTTCAGAGTCCCGCTCTGGTTGATGGCCGCTCCACCATGGAGCCGAGGCAACCGTGCCCCCCCCCCCACTCCTGCATTGCCAAACGGGCTTTAAATACACCTCACACTTTATCAAAGTGCCGCACTTTGTTATATTTTTTTTTCCTCTTTTCCTCCCAGAGAAGACGCACAACTGTGTCAGGAAATCTTGAGAATTCTCAGGAACTCACAGCCTTTAGAAACACTATTTAGGGAGCTGTGAAGAATTATACAATTGCAGCTGTGCTTTTGCAAAGCATAGTTGATTTCTCTCTTCCCTTCCCCCCCCCAACAATATCTAGATCAGTGTTTCTCAACCTTGTCAACTTGAAGATGTCTGGACTTCAACTCCCAGAATTCCCCAGCCAGCGAATGCTGGCTGGGGAATTCTGGGAGTTGAAGTCCGGACATCTTCAAGTTGACAAGGTTGAGAAACACTGTCCTAACCACTGCTGAGGAATTCTGGGAGTTGAAGTCCAGACATCTTCAAGTTGCCGAGGTTGAGAAACACTGATCTAGATCCTGCATAATTGTCCAGGTAGCCCAGTGGATGGGAACCTCGATCAATCCCATATCAAGTGTCCCCCTCTGCCATCTGTAACCTCCAACCTGCAGCCCCCCTCCCCCCCATCTGAATGGCAAGTCCAGGCATTGGGAACAGGTGCCAGGTGATTTCACCAAGTTTTCCTCCTCCTCCTCCTCCTCCTCCTCCTCCTCCTCCTCCTCCTCCTCCTCCTCCTCCTCTCTTTCTCTCTTTCTCTCCCTCCCTCCCTCCCTCCGGTCTGGTTGATGTCTTGCGTCAATTCTGGATTAACCTGAAGGCAGTTATAGCCAAGATGGGGGAGCCTCCAGGCATTTTCGCATGCTAACTGACTTTCTCCTCCCCCTTTTTACATTTTCCCTAATGTATTCATTCTGCTATATTTTGCCTCTCTGTAAAAGATGCTGTCCTCCTTTTTAGCGCCGCCAAGTTCTTTGCCCTTCGTGCCATCCCCCTCTTTCTCCTTTCTTTTGGTACAAGGTCTGCCATGGAAGCCCACCTAGGCCCATCATGTGTGACCTTCTCTTCTTGGGCAGAGATGTGATCACAGCAGGCATCTTGGGCATTGTTGAACAGATGGTCTCTTTGTGGACGAGGAGGATTGGGGAGCACTGAGCCAACAGCATGGCTTTTGAAGGTCTGGTCCCTTCCTCAAAGCCTTTTCTTGTCTCCTGAAGTGGCTACAGGGAGGCTCTTCCAATGGGGTGAAATTAGGCAGAATTTCTCGGCTGCTGCAGCTCGGAGGAACCGATAGTGAGAGGATGGAGCTGTGGACGGAACACCAGAGAAAATCAATATTGCTGCTACTCACTGTTCAATATTGTTACTAATCTTCTAAGTCAGAGGTGAGAGCAAGGCTTACTTTCAAAACCCGCCGAGTACCATCCCAGGAGGGCTGTTAAATCTTTTCTGTCCAGCAAAGATACACACCTAAAAATAGCTCAGGCCAGCTTGAGGCTGCAATGCCCAGAGTTCCCCGCACCATATGCGCCCGGTAATGTTATATTATCTCGTGTGCAACATTTACGCCGGTCTGAGTTTCTGTTCCTCCCGGTGCACCTGGGATCCCTTCGGATATTTCCTAACCAGTGGAGTGACAGTTAAGTCAGAGATGTTGACGATTAGCAGAAGGCTTGGATTTCGCCTTACATCATGGATCAAAAGCAGCCCAATGTTAAGAGGAAGGTCGCGCGCCGTGTTAGCTGCCTGTGAGGAAAGCAGCCAGTCGCCAGCCAAGGGCCACCTGAATCGCCGTTTAGAATTTAAAATCCAGCTCAGAAGAGAAAAAAAGTCAGAAGATGGAGATAAGGCGATGAAAATAAATTATTTGTTTTTGTTTGGTTCTCAACTACTTGAATGTACATCGACCTGGTTTCACTTTTCTTGACTGCTAGCTTGTTAGTTAGTCTACCATATGGGGAGGCTTGAATTTCTGCATGGGAATTTTTTAACGTGTGCTGCGCAATTGGATATTTTAAACCAGGCTGAGGATGAAGTGGGAAAGCAGGAGCCGCGCTTGGGTGGGAATAAATCCTCTTGAGAATTTGGAGGGAATTTCAAATAAGTCGTTGGGGGAAACAGCCAGCTGTGCTGAACAGCAGTCTTGGGTTGGACAGTTAAAAGTCGATGGTTGCGAAGGCCAGTCCGAGATGCCAAACTGTTTCCGTGCTGCATAATTAGAACGGTTTTTTTTTTTACAAGGAAACTTACAAGAAATGCTTTCTTCTCTTCGTGTGTTTTTAAACGCCGGTTTGAATTTCTCCTTTGGCAAAGCTAGATATTTATTTATTTATCAAATCCTCTTGCGGGAGAAAAATCTTTGTCTAGTGCTTCGTTTGCTCCAGTGGCCTTCGGAGAGCTTCTCCGACGGTTTAAATATTTCAGAAGGCTCTCTTGAAATCGCGCACTAGGGCAAGGAAAGTTGCGGTGATCACCTGGGTGTTGGGCCCAGCCCCGTGGCTTTGGATGTGAAGCTCTTCGCAAGGTCAGAGTTTAAATTATGCATCAGCCGCTGGCTTAAAAGCTCGGCCAGGCTTCCAAAGGAGCCTCTGAGCAGCCTTTGGTTCCCGTCGCTTCCCAGCTGCTTTTTCAATTGTCACTAACACCTGGATGCCAGTCCTGGGCACAGAGGCCTCGGGCGCTCCCTGCGTGGCTCCCACATCTGCACAAGGTGGAGAACACGTGGCAAAGGTCCAGGTGGCCTCCACCGCCTCAGGCTGGGCTTGCAGAAACCCTGCCTAGTGTCCTGTGGCCACCTGGGATCTCACGTC
This sequence comes from Thamnophis sirtalis, assembly GCF_051295495.1. Lineage (NCBI taxonomy): Eukaryota > Metazoa > Chordata > Lepidosauria > Squamata > Natricidae > Thamnophis > Thamnophis sirtalis. The sequence continues at coordinate 996,455 of NW_028261382.1, forward strand.
CCCAGAGGGCCGTGATGGCAAACCAATGGCACGCGTGCCAGAGGTGGCACACACAGCCCTCTCTTTGGGCACGAGCGCCATCGCCAGATGCTCTCCTGGTTTCCAGTGTGCTGGTCTTTCAAGGCGCTGGAGCTCTGGAAAATGGCCCGGAAAATGGCCAAAAAACCAGGCTGTTTTCTGGGCCATTTTTCAGGCCATTCGTGGACTGTTTTCCAGGCTAAAAACAGCCCCAAAATAGCCAGGAAACAGCCTGAAACGATGAAATCCCTGTGCTGCTGAATCAGCCAAAGCCAACGCAAGTACCAGAGTGAGCCTCTACGACAGTGGTTCCCAAACTTGGCAACTTTAAGACTTGTGGACTTCAACTCCCAGAATTCTCCAGCCAGCAGAGCTTAAAGTTGCCAAGTTTGGGAACCACTGTTCTACCAGGAACAGCCTCAGGCCCAACTTCCTGGGCTCCCTTTTGCAACCGAGCTAAAGGCAGCGACTTCCTGGTTTTCCATTTGAGGTCCCAAGCCACCTTCTGGGGCTTTGGACCCACTGATGCCCCCTCGGCGAAACTGCTGGTGTTTCCTGTTCTCTGCCCACTGCTGCCCTTGTCTAGAGCCACAGCACCTTCTCTCGCCCTCTGTACCTGCCTTTTGGCACATGTTGAGGGGACACACACACACACACACACACGAAGCTTCAGGGAAGACATTTTGACGCCAAATCTCTACACCCGTCTTTGATGTGAGCAGTTGAAGGGCTCAGCCTGGAAAGGTTGCTCCAGATGAAACACCCCACCTATTTGCATCTATCTATGCCGGCATTCTTAAAATATTTATCTGCCTTTTCCCTGACATGTTCCAAGCAACGCTTTTTAATTCAGGGGAGGGGGCATAGCCATCCATCCAGGCGCATAAACACAAAGCTGAGGGAAGCTAATTATCTCGCAAGATCTCGCCAAGGGTGGATCGCTCCGTGGGTGCCTGCGTGATTTCCCCCAAACCATAGACGTGCAGCGGCAAGGGAAAGCAGAGCAAGCGAAGGGAGTGAAGGGGCTGATCCATCCCAAAGAGCTGGGGTGGCTTTGGATGAGGAAGGGCTGCCCGGGATCCTCTCTTTGGCTGGCTAGAGTGGCGCAGGGAGAGAGGAAAAGGGCCTGCTGGCTCAGCAAATAATCCTGAGACCAAACCGATAGCAATAGCGATTGTCCTTAGACTTATCTAGCACTTCACAGAGCCGAGGTGGCGCAGTGGTTAGGGTGCAGTACTGCAGGCCACTTCAGCTGACTGCTATCTGCAGTTCGGCTGTTCAAATCTCACCGGCTCAAGGTTGACTCAGCCTTCCATCCTTCCGAGGTGGGTGAAATGAGGACCCAGACTGTGGGGGCAATATGCTGACTCTGTAAACTGCTTAGAGAGCGGCTGAAAGCCCTATGAAGCAGTATATAAGTCTAACTGCTATTGCTATTGCTATTTCCAGCCCTCTCTAAGCGGTTTACAGAGCCAGCCTATTTCCCCCAACATATGCATACATAGGCTGTGTATCGTAAATATAATGTTTCTGAACCTTGGCAACTTTAAAAGGGCTGGCTGAGGAATTCTGGGAGTTGAAGTCCACATGTTTTGGAGTTGCCAAGGTCCAGAAACATTGGTGTAGAGCACTGATGGCAAATCTTTTCAGCACAGAGTGCCCAAATCTAAATGTACCTGCATGCACACTGGTCACCTGGCCTTCTGGTTTCTGGCACATGTGCGCACACCCACCAGCTGGTCTTCACGCGTGCCGCAGTGCTGAGAATCCGAAGAACAGGTGCACATGTGGTGCACATGCGTGTGCATGCATGCCGGCCAGCTGGTCTTTGGGTTTCCAGTGCACTGGAAACCAGAAAAGCAGCTGGCCATGGTGTGCGTGCATGCCACCTATGACATGCATGCCATGGGTTTGCCATCACGGGTGCAGAGGATTGTAACTTTCATGGACCAAAGCAGGAAATTGCGTACACGTGGCTGAGATTTTGGCCAAGGCTTTTCCTGCAGGGGCCTCTTGGAAGGACTCCAGGTGATCGGAATCAGGTCCCTTGGTTTTAGTAGGCGGAAATCGATACTTAGCTGTTGAGAGATTGGCCGTTAGTCCTGGATTTGTTTCCCCAGCGTGGAGGAGACTTTTCAGCTGTTGTGGTCCAGAGGAAGCAAAATCAATGTCCCACACAAAGCCCTTTGCCCTGTATTTACTCTGTGTGGTCACTGCTCCTGATTTGCTTGGAAAAGCAGGCTCCTCTTGGATTAGTCAGGTTCCGTTTTTCTTTTAATCTGCAGAGTTTATACACAGGACGCGGCAGGATGTGGGGTTACGGGGAAGGGAAAACCTCCTCTCTGGAAAGAAACTTTCCCAAGGCCATATAATGCGGTGCACACATTATCGCACAACTGTGATCAGCAATTACGGTCAAGCAAACATTCATTGAGCAGACTTTGAGGGGAAAATGTGCACGATACAACTCGGCTTTCTAAGAATTTGAGCACCGGTGATTACCAGTTGGTTAATCTAAGATTTTTCCATTCAACCTCCTTTTGCTTTGAAGTCTTTTGAACCCCTGGGGCTTCAGTGGGCTCACAATAACCCCTGTTGTGCATTTCATTTAAAGATGGTTTATTTGAAAGCCTCTTTCCTTCCCAGGACATTTGGGAGTCAAAGGTGGGCAGCCATAGCATTGCCTTCATCGGAGCTCTTCCAACTTGGCAACTTGTGGACCTCTGGGAGTTGAAGTCCACAAATCTTAAAGTTTGGGGACCCCTGGCCTTCATGGGTGTGAGGGAAGCCTTGTGCAAGTGTTTTAAAGGCTATGGGTTGAGTGCCTTTCCACCAATAAAGGGATGATCATAGCTTTGGACACCAAATTTGGGATGGTCATAGCTTTCGACTCCACCAGGAGCTTTCCATTTAGAGGTAGACATCCCTGGTGCAGGAGAGGGCAAGCAGAGAGGTGGAGTTAAGCAGGTCATCAGCTTAGAATCAGTACACTCCCACAAAGTGTCCAAGTTCAACCCCTCTTGGATTCTGTTAACCTTTGTCTCACAGCAATTTAGTGTAGGGCCTGAGTTGACTAAATCCCTGTGTATAGGCTGGCATACATCTTTCTGTGTGGCAACTTAACACGTGGGCCTGGTCCTTTGTTCCTGACACTTGCAGTTCGGGGAGCAGCTGATGGTCGCCACCTCCCTCCTTTTATGACGGTCCAGAGGTAGGTCCCTCACTTCCTGCTAAGCCATGACGTTGTTGGTTTGATTGGGCCATCCACTCTGTGGCTTGTAAACTAGGCTTAGATCAGAAGTTAGAAACTATGGCAACTTTGTGGCCTGTGTCACTTCAACTCCATGCTGTCTCAAGAATTCTGGAAGTTGGTGCCATAGTTGCTCATCTCTGGCTTAGAGAGTTATGCGCGGGGCAATTTGTGACTTACTGCATTGCCCATAACTGTAGAAGGGGAAACATCCCCCCCCCATGAGATTGTGAGTGTCTGAGCGATGTGTTTATTTGCAAGTATTTCAGGATAGGCACAAGTCTACCCTGACCAGCACTCGGGCTATTCTTCTCTCCAAAGCCAGGGGGCGCTTCTTGTGTGCGTTTGTGTGAAAAACTCACAAAGCCCCAAAACAGGAGTTCCCCCCACCCCCACTTCTGCGTTTTGCACAGCCCAAAGCTTGCAATCATTTATCCCTTAACCTGATTGCAGAATTGCTATTTGTCAATCTGGTTTTTAAATAAGGGGAAATAGAATAGCAACACTGAATGAGGCTAATTGCTTTTTGTTTTTGTTTTAAATTTTTCCATCGACAATGAAATTAAAAACTGCGGGTGGCCATTTTCCTTCTCCTTCTCCTGGGAGGGACTCGCTTTCCTTTGAAGGTCTCTGGGATGACATTCGCACATCACCAGAAAGGAAGCGGAGGGACCCCGGATTGCTTTGAAAACTTACCCATGCAGTCCATGGTCACCCACAATCCATCGCGGCCTTCACGTTGGTTTCTAATGTTTTAAGCCAGGGGTCTCCCAACTTGGCAACTGGAAGACATGTGGACTTCAACTCCCAGAATTCTCCAGCCAGCATTGGGATTTCTGGGATTGAAGTGCACAAGACTTCAAGTTGCCAAATTTGGAAGCTTCTGCTTTAAGCACCCATTTGGAGTCTACCAATGGACCTTCCATCATCGCAGGAGCTGGGCGAACCTTCTGTCCTGTGGACAACGTGAGCAGAGAACTTGGACGATCCCAAACCATCGAAGAACCTTTCAAAACATGGCAGCTTCTAAGGCGGAGCAAGTGGCGCCTTTCCCCATGGCTGCCGTGGAGAAAATTGAAGAGAAAATCTCTTTGGCAGGCAGTTGCTTCGCTGTTTATCGTTAAGCAACTTGTTTTGATGCTATCTCCCTCAACCGGCATATTTTATTTCATGCGTGTTTGTGAATGAATTTCAGACGTCTTCTGGAGTGGAAGGAAGGAAACCTCATTTTCTATCCCCTCGTCTGTTGCTTCTCATTTCCATTTCCATTTTCACTGCCTTACAATCCACACTTTGTGTGTGTGTTTGTTTTTACACAGTAATTCTGATTCTGCTATTTCTGCATCAGATAAACTTTCCCACAGTGACTCAAAGGTAGCTTTCCTAGTATATACCAAGATCTCTCCTCTTGTGTACATCAATTTTTCCCACAAGAACAACCTTCCGTAATCTGGATTGACGTGTGTCTAAGAGGAGAGCTCCATGATTGTGGAGTGCTGGGCTGCATTGTTGGTTCATTAGATTATTCCTGATGCTGGAACATCTCAGAAACCAGCTTTGAAAGACGAGAAGATTTGTGGATGGAGAACCAGTCTTTATCAGAGGTGGGTCTTCAGCAGGTTCTGACCAGTTCTGGAGAACCGGGAGTGGAAATTTTGGAGTAGTTTGGAGAACCGGCAAATACCACCTCTGGCTGGCCGTGCCCCCATTTATTCTCTGCCTCCCAAGTCCCAGCTGATCAGGAGGAAATGGGGATTTTGCAGTATCCTTCCCCTGCCATGCCCACTAAGCCATGCCACACCCATAGAACCGGTAGTAAAAAAAATTGAATCCCACCATGGGTATTTATGCGTCCCATTTTTATCCCTGAGAGCTCTGTTCCTCCGCCCTGGTCTGGGACCAGGTTCTCATCACAACCACCTTGTGATGCAGATCGGGCTGAGTGATGGCCACTGTCCCTACGAGCATCAACAGGATGGCCTCGATGGGCACGCATAGGAATTAAAGCCCCTTTTCTGAAGTCCACAGCCACACCGATGCTAATGTAGCAGCTGTATTAAAAAGAATTTGGTCGTTTTAGACTCGTTGGGGACTAAAGTCCCCGTTTTCCATCAGAACGTAACCTGCCCAACAGCCCCTCTGCTCCTTACAGGTTGCATTTTAAAAAAAAGACACTCCTGGTGGCAGCTTTATTTGTTTGTTTATTTGCTTAATGCATTCTTCGTTACCCCTTTTTATCAGTTTATTACTTTTCTAAAGAAGTGCATCTAATGCATTTTGCAGTGTTTTATCTTCCTAGAATGAATCTCCGGGGCAATTTCTAATGTTATTTTCTCATGCAATGTTCCCTCCTCCTCCTCCTCCTCCTCCTCCTCCTCCTCCTCCTCCTCCTCCTCCTCCTCCTCCTCCATTATTCTGGATGTCACCCTCTGCTCCCCACCCTCCTGATTTCACCCCACAACAACGCACCCATTAAACAAAAATAGATGAGACGTTTCCATCAGGAATAACTGTCATAAATGAAACATTACCCAGCATTGTCAATGCCAGCCTGGTAAAGAGCCTTCCTTGCCACCGTTGTTAAATGAATCATCACAATTAGTTAGTGTTGTTAAGTGAATCTGACTTTCCCAATTGACTTTGCTTGTTAGAAGGTCACAAAAGGGGACCACATGGCCTTGGGACACAGCAATGGCCATAAGTATGAGTCAGCTGCAAAGCCTCTGAATTTGGGTCACATGATCGTGGGGATGCCAGAAAGGTTGCAAGTATGAAAAATGATCATAAGTCATTGAGGTCACCATCTTGTTTCTCGGGGAGCTGGTGTGGGCTACTTATGAGTAGAGTTCTCAGCTTAAGATGGGAGTAATCTTATTCAATTTGTCCAAATGAGGCTAAATAATCCCAAGTGGCATGTGGGGACCCATGGTCCCTGCATACTTAATCAACTGGAACTAATCTATCCAATGAAATGACTTTTGGGGGGGGAAATGCTTTCTAGGAGGAGTTGGAACATCTGAGCAGGCAACATTTTCCACCAGAGATGTGGCCACTGACTTGAGGAAGATGCCTTGTGGACGTAATGAGGTGGGTGGATGGATTCCTGAGCTCCTTTTCTCCAAGGAGGGGCCAGTGGACTTCCACTGGGGTTAAGGAACTGGCTCTTCAAGAGAACTTCTGTCTCCACCAGGGATGGAGCCTGGAGTGGAGACAGTAGATATCCTTCTTTGGGGGGGACTTGTCCAAGGTACTGAAGACCTCAGATCATTTCCAGGATTCCTGTGTGGGGAAAAGCTACACCAGCTAAACTATTGAGAATAGATGGATGGGTGGATATTAAATCCCATAGATGATGGACTTCTGGTGGATTCTGGACTCTTCTTGCCCTTACTCAAAAGAGAAGAAGTGATTGCTACTCTGGTGGGTTGTGGTCTATTCATTTTTATTATTGTCGTACCAGCTCTTTTGTTTTCCAACGAACAGACCAGGGAAATGTGAAGTTGCTAATTATAGCCCCTGCCTCCCGTGGTTTCTATTAAGAAGCCACTCAATCCTGCCTTAATCTCTAACGGGGCAGACCAATTAGTTTGCACTCCAGTTGTAAGGTTGCCGGGGATCAAGGCAAACATGTTTGGGAACACGAGGAAACCTTCAAATGCTGCATTTGCTTAAAGGATACTTCCTCACTCTTGCAGTAATTACTTTCAGTAGCACTGAGCTGGTCCATAAGCTATTAATTACTCGGGATGCACGGGAGTTGACAGCGTTGGATAAGCACGATAATTGGCGACTGGAAAGGAAGAAGTCGATGTTAAAAGAAGACATTTCCCCCTGCAATTATCACTGCATAACTTGACCAAACTTTCCTTTCAGTGGGGAGGGGATGAGGGCGAGGAGAAGGTGGCGGCATTTGAGGGCCGAACGATCCAGCGCTCGTAGTCTTGCATGATAAATCGCTGAAGGTCTACCATCTCCAGTGCAAAAAAAGCACTTCATCTATCTTGCAGATCGGGCCTTCTGGTGCTCTGGACTTTCATGGCGAAGTGAATAATAGCTGCAGCTTGTTGGGGCAGGAGTTCAGCACAGGCCACGGATGGGGAACGTGTGGCAGGACTTGGAAGTCGGGGACTTCCACAAGCAAGTAGCCTTGAACAATGTTGTCTCAAGGATGCCTACAAAGAAACTTTTGCTTTCTTTTACGATGGTCTGCCACCGTCGTAAAGATTCGATTTATTTTCTCTTGGGGGGACAAAATAGTGCAAGGCATGATCTAGAAAGGAAGGAAGAGCTTTCCAAGGTGATTACCTGGCCCTTCCCCCCCCACTACACAAATAATTCTGTCTCCATTTGGAGAAAGAGCATCACGTTGAGAGGCAGTTACAATGTTCAACATCACCGCTGAGGAGCAGCAGAAAACCTTCAGGCTCGTTCTTCTTGAAGGCTCCTTGGGCACATCCTGTGGACCCATGTGGAAAACAGGTAGCAAGAGAGGTCAAGCGTGACCAGGTCAAGAGGCCCTCAGAACCTCTTTAGATGTTCCATTTGTCTGCCTGTTAAGCATTTCATAGTGCTACCTCTCTTGAGGCCAAGTGGGCAGGCAAATTCTGGGGATATAAATGAGCCTGGGTCCCATGGAAGATGATGGCTGGTTTTGTATCTCTGCTCTGGAAGTTCCCCAATCCATGTATTGAGGTCTCAAGAGGAATCAAGACTAGATGCCATGATTCCCAGAGGAGAAGCTTATTTTTATGTCTGCCTATCCCAGAAATCATTGGTTGGCCATCATGAGAATGCTAGACAGAATAGATCATGATTAAGACCTTGGCTCTTCAATCATTTAGTTGCTTTTACTCTTTGTAATTAGCAGATAATTCTTTTGCTAGAATTGTTTGCCTGTAACTGCTCATCTACTGCTCCTGGCTTGAATCACTTGGAATAGGGTCTAGCAATTAATGTCTAGTTATCTTTTGCTGTGGATTGCTCCAAGGTCTTCGCATCGCATGTCCAAAATATTTAAGTTTGAGCTTCATAGTTAATGCTGTCTGGTTTCTCATTTAATTATGTGTCCTTCTTGCGGCCTGAGATCATCTCAGCCATGTTCTCTAGTCCCACAGTTCTAAGACTTCCATCCTTCTTTGGTGAGACACGGAGCATCTCCTAGGTTATCTCAACTGGTAACAAATCTGGGGGCTCTGAGAATCGGTGGGTCCCAATTTCAATAGCTAAAACAATCCAGGGAAGGTCAGTTTATCCCACGCGGATATTGTGGGGCGCCATCTCTCTTGTCTGAAACCAACGCCGAAACCAACTCTTTGTAGTTCCTTCCCCTCCTTTGAAAAATGTTCTCGCTCTGGAGGACAGGAGTCGTTTCAATAAAATTACTGTGACAGGAAGGGGCTTGTTCTGTGCAGTTTAAGAACTTCCAAGGTTGAAGCCAGCACTCACATTTCCCTTGTCTAATTGCTTAATTACCTTGGTCTCATTTGATCTCATTTTGAAGGTGACCAAATATAGCAACAGTGGCAACAAAGAGGCAGGGACTTTTCATTGCTCTGCTTGAAGGTGGAGAGGACAGTTTTTTTTAGGGTAAACACGGGACAAGCTTCGATGGTGGTACAGCTTCAACAAGCAATAAATTTAGCTAGACATTTATGCAGGTGATGCCGAATGAGATCATGGACTTCCTCCCATGAAGAATAAGTTCTTATTAAGTTCCATCCTACCTTCTATGGCCAGACAGGTTTCTCCAATGCCAGGTCCTTGGGAACAGTTACCTGAGGAAATAGCCGTTGTTTGGGGACAGAGCCTCCTTTTTTAGGCAGAAGTTCCACGGTAGAGTTCTTGGAATATCATAGCATGAGAAGAAAATCCCCTTTCATACCCGTTAGAACAGTGTTTCTCAACCTTGGCAACTTGAAGATGTCCGGACTTCAACTCCCAGAATTCCCCAGCCAGCGAATGCTGGCTGGGGAATTCTGGGAGTTGAAGTCCGGACATCTTCAAGTTGCCAAGGTTGAGAAACACTGCATTAGAACATCAAACAAAATGGACCAGAATCCCGGGAGTTTCTTTGCTCAGCCAGAACTGTAAGCTCTGGAATCTTCCAGCAAACGAGCTCCCAATTTCCAGGAATAGCATGTGAAAAAAAGGGAACAAATTTTGTAACCTTGGACAACCTCACTCCATCGGCAGTAAACAGAGCAGACCTTGATGGACCGATGCTGTGTCTGAAGGTTTGGGATCCACCTCATAAGTATAATCTTTATTGCCATTGTACTTAAATACAAGGAAATTGGTCATGACTATTTCATGATGTGTCTAACAAATTGTAGCTACGCAGCTCACCAAGATCTAAGCCATACTATCAGTTTTGGGAGGAAGGTGGCTTCCTATGGACCTAAGGAGCAGATCTTGGCTGGAACAATGAGAAAATAAGTTATGTTGACTAGACCCAACAACCTTAAATCAGATCGAGGTCCACTGTGTGTGCTTTCCTTTTCCCAATGGTGGACAAAAAAATCTGGTCTTCTCTATGAATATTTTAAATTCCTTGTAGAGTCTTTCAGCTACTGGCCCACACCACAACTGATGAACACGTGTTTGTTGGAGCCGGCCATTTTGTAGGGCCAACCTGAAGACAGTTCTCCATTCCAAATCTCCAACCTTTCTGCCTTTTGGACATCTCCTCTCCCAAGGCTCTTCTCACTCTGTCAACCATAATGTCATTGATCAAGGGTGAGCAGAATTCTGGGAACTGAAGTCCACAGGTCGTAAAGGGGCCATAGTTGCCCATTCCTGCCCTTGATTGTTCTCCTTGGTGAGCGAATCCCAACTTCCATGGCGGCTTAGAGACAACCTTGAAGATATTGCAAATAGCCAAGACGTAATCCTGAGAGGTTGACTAATTCTCATCATATTTCCTTCCCCCTGTTTTCCCATTGCATAACTCAGCATGAGGGACTCGTCCCTGTATCTTTTCTGTTCTTTGAACATCCCACTAAACAGTTTTCGCCCCTCCTGAAATCTGGCAGCAAGGGGTAAAAAAAGAAAGAAATCTCTTATATTCCCAGGGCAATTTCAACTTTAAAAAAGGATATCAACATGAAGGACAATTGCAGTGTTGAGCTGTCATTTTGTCCCCACAGGTACCATGAAAAATTACTGCCAATAAAATAACATTTTTCAAAATGTGACACTAGCCTTAAATTTATCTTCTGCAATAAATGGGTTTTGGGAGAAAATTTCAGTCTATTTGAGCACAAACTATTCTTCAACCACTCAATAATAGATTACAAATGAATTGCATTATTAATTTATAATAGAATAATTGTTTTGCTTCAACAGTCACTTTCAAGAATTTGGGCAGTAATTTTCTTGGCTTCTTTATCATCTTAAAGATATTTTCCCCACAGGATAGAAGAATGGAAAGGAGGGGAAGGAGAAAGAGAGGAAGGAAAGTTGTATGTGGGTTCAAGCTGACAAAAGTCCAGGAATTCTATATCAAAAGTTGATAGGAATTGAAAACCTTAATTTAGTTGCCTGTCCCCATGGTAGTTTTATACCAGATTACAGTTTCGGACACAAATTGGTCCAGTATTTTTGATGGGGTTCCTTGACCTGCGTATTGAGAGGAAAAGTAGTTGGTGTCAGGTTGTTTTCTTCTCCTCCTTCGTGTCCCTGTTTGTACAACATATTTAACAGTCATGGGGGAGAGAAGGAAGTGTATTGCACAGTTAGTTAAACCTCGCTAATTGACCCAGACAATTAAACCAGAGGGGTTAGTCTTAATCCCAAAGGGACCAGCTCTGCTTCGAAGCTAAATTGATTCTTCCTCCTCCTGCTGTTCCGTTCATTCCCTTCTTAAGTAAGGATTAACTCTTCCTGCCAAGGTCTGTCTGATCAAGGCAGAAGACCTCACAGGATGGAGGCCTCTGGTAGGGTTGTGTTGCAATGATGGCGCTTTCTGTTTTCATGCAAACCTTCTACAATTATAAGGGAGCAGCTGGGAGGCTCAAGGCACAGACCCTTCCGTTGAGGGATCATATCAGCCTGTGAAGATGAGTTGAAGGGTTTGGTAAGTTGGCCATGTTGGGTGAGAAGGGCCAATGTGGATAAGTTAACTTCTAAGGAAAGCTACTGTATTGTATTCTTAGGTGTTGGATTGGGCATTGGATTAGATCCAGGGAGGCAAAAATTGAAATCATTTCCCCCAACTATGGATCTTAGGACACAGTTTTATCAACTCAGTTGATCTCTTAAGCTTCTCAGGTAAGATGAGGATAGATCTCTGCGGAGCTACCTCGAACTCTTCAGAAAAAGACATACGTTTGAAAACAGTTACCGTCTTATCAGAACACTGGCTTACCTCTAGACAGTTACCTCTTGAGGCTGGTTTAATTGGTTTTCCTGCCTTCTGTGAAGAATTGGAATTAATGCGTCTTCCCTGGAGGTGGATGGGAAGGTCGCAACGTGACACAGATACTTGTTTGAGGGTCTTCCTTCTGGAACTCCCTACCCAGAAAATGAGGCTGGCACCGTCTCTGCTCTCCTTCTGCAATCAAATATAGAAAGTGCATTTCCAAATCAGATTGATTTATCATTTTTCCTATATATTTAGGTAACTGTTGTGAACTTGGACTTTGCCTTGAATTACTTTTAAATGCTTCAAGAGGTGTGTGCCTTAAAACAGCAGAATCAAAGAGGATGGATGGATGGATGGATGCAACGCAGAGCCCCCAAATCTGATTCTCTTGAATTCTCACAATCAATGGAGCCCTTCTGGGACACTTGCTGTCATAGGGAGAATCCTTGTTTAAGAGCTGCTTCCACCATGAAGCTTCCTCTGAGTATTTTAGGGAAAAGGTTCTTGATCTGGTAAGTGGCGAATGTTTCTGGGAAAGGCTTATTAAGGTTTCCATGCCTTTCCCCAACTGTGGTGTTTGGAAAATATTCTGTTTTGTAGCTTGGAGCCCCGCCTGGAGAAAACCGTTAAATTAGGAGGCTGTTAATATGCCTTAATGATGGCTCACTCAACGGAAAAGCCACTCTGCGAGTCGGTTCCTACCAGGCCAGGACGGGGGCAGGCCAAAATATTTCACACTTAAAATAAATCTGGATTCCTTGGCCAATGAAAGTGTATTAATGGCAGTTTTTCTACTGAAGCTTCCTGGCCCTCCCTTCTCCTTTCGTCCGGACATGATCTGATGGGACAGAAACATTGTCCATCAGGCGTGGTAATGATATATTTTGATCATCGTTGAATTTCTTACAGCGAGAAGGAAAAGGAATACAGCTTTACTTGCAGCTAATTAAAAAAAAGTGTTTGGGCAGGTCCATTGTCTCCCCCCCCCCCCCACAAATTAATTTTACTCCCTCTGGTGGCTTCTTTCTATTTTGGGCTCACACTGGCAAAGTTCTCGCGTGCCTCTGATATCGTTCTCTTTCTCTGCCTTTAAAGGTGCATTTCCTAAAGGAGAGCACACCACAAAGCAGAAGTGTGCCTTCCACACGCGCGCGTGCGCGCACGCACATGCACACACACACACTTCTTGCAAAACAGGTGTGTTTGGCTCTTGTCATCCCAGATGACTGCAGTTTAATCTTGTATCACCTTCAGCAAAATTCACTAAGCCAAGTTAGTGCCAAGTGTGAGAAGAGCTCAAACAGTGGAATGTGGCAGGTGGGCTGGATTCCCAGGCGGGAGGGGGGCATCCCAGGGGAACAAGAGACGACCCAACCCAGAGATTAAGTGAGAGAGAAAGAGGGCAAAGACAGACCCTCCCTCAGAACATCGGAAGGCATCTTCAAAGGGAATGACGACCTTGGGACTGGGTGGGAGTCCCGCCTGTGTCGCAGACCTACAGGGACATCTGCAGGGGGTGAGAAAAATTGAGGGTGGGAGGATGCAACCCACCCCACCTTTTGAATGAATATTGTAGGAGGGACACATGCAAAAAGGAGGAGCTGGCTTTTCTGACTTCACTCATCGCAGACGACCCATAATTTAGGTCTTCCCTGATGTTATGGCAGAAGCTAATAGCAATAGCAGTTAGACTTATATACCGCTTCATAGGGCTTTCAGCCCTCTCTAAGCGGCTTACAGAGTCAGCATATCGCCCCCAACAATCCGATAGATAGATAGATAGATAGATAGATAGATAGATAGATAGATAGATAGATAGACAGACAGAGACAGAGACAGAGACAGAGATAGATAGATAGATAGATAGATAGATAGATAGATAGATAGATAGATAGATAGACAGACAGACAGACAGACAGAGACAGAGACAGAGACAGAGACAGAGACAGATAGATAGATAGATAGATAGATAGATAGATAGATAGACAGACAGACAGACAGAGACAGAGACAGAGATAGATAGATAGATAGATAGATAGACAGACAGACAGACAGAGACAGAGACAGATAGATAGATAGATAGATAGATAGATAGATAGATAGATAGATAGATAGATAGATAGATAGATAGCAATAGCAGTTAGGTTTATATACCGCTTCATAGGGCTTTCAGCCCTCTCTAAGCGGTTTACAGAGCCAGCATATTGCCCCCAACAATCCGATAGATAGATAGATAGATAGATAGATAGATAGATAGATAGATAGATAGATAGATAGATAGCAATAGCAGTTAGGTTTATATACCGCTTCATAGGGCTTTCAGCCCTCTCTAAGCGGTTTACAGAGCCAGCATATTGCCCCCAACAATCCGATAGATAGATAGATAGATAGATAGATAGATAGATAGATAGATAGATAGATAGATAGATAGATAGCAATAGCAGTTAGGTTTATATACCGCTTCATAGGGCTTTCAGCCCTCTCTAAGCGGTTTACAGAGCCAGCATATTGCCCCCAACAACAAGCCGGGTCCTCATTTCACCCACCTCGGAAGGATGGAAGGCTGAGTCAACCTTGAGCCGGTGAGATTTGAACCGCTGAACTGCAGAACTAGCAGTCAGCTGAAGTGGCCTGCAGTACTGCACCCTAACCACTGTGCCAGGTTGGTGTGCCGTGTTTGTACATAAGGTTTTGTGTGTGTTTGTGTGTGTGAGAGAGGACCGAAAGGCTATGAGTACAGCTATAGATGATTTGCAAGCCTGAAATCGTGAGGATGCAAGAGTCAAACCTACACAAACACACACACAAACACACACACACCTGTATCCTTTAAAGGGGCACCAACTAAAATTATGCCCACCAGCCAGGAAAGTACCAGTCATTTCTAGATAAATTAGGCCCTGTTCTTCCTGCAGAGGGGATTAAAAAAAAAAATCATACTCCACATTAACAATCCCTTTGGTATTTCCGTCAAATGAGTTTTAGTGGCAGAGGGCTGCTAAAAATACCCTCCAATTTCTCTCCTCATTTAAATGCAGTGCTGAGTAGGGGAAAAAACCCTCTATGAATGCACGGAGCTCGCGGTTCACTGGCCCGGATCGTTGTGCCGTTCCGTTTCGCACGCTGACTTCCAGGGCCAGGGTTCACACACACACACCCCAAGTTAAATTTGGAACGTCGGGTCGGGCCGGGAAGGTGTGCCGACTTTGAGGGGGTGCAAGATCTGGAGAACTTCCTTCTTGCCATCTTTAAGCCCACCTGAGGATGGTGAAGAGTTCAAAGGTTGGCCTTTTGTGCCCCTTAGTGTAGAAAGGGAGCTCGAGGCCTTTGGCATGTGCCATCCCTCGGATCATCACGGCTTCTGCCGACTGGTGGTTCCTAAGAGAGGGAGAACGAAAGCAAAGCAGGTCATATGTGGGCAGAGAAAGTTTCTCCAGCCATCGGTACACAGGCATCTTTCCGTATCCTCCAAGACATTGCGCCTCCAAATTGGACAAGTTTAAGAATTGTGGACTTCAACTCCCAGAATCCCCCAGCTTGGAGACCTCTAAGCTAAGTTCCCCTCAATATCCAATGCTGGGACACATGAATGATTATGGTTAATAGTATTCAGGGGCTTTGGATGTTCTTTCTCCACCTTTGGCCTCCTACTTCATGCAACCGTCCAGAACGAAATCCCGAAGGATCTCTTCGTTGCAGGCTTCATGGTTATGGCCAGGTTGATGCTTCTTCCAGGGATTGTTTGAGCAGCCTCATAAATCAGCCTGTGGGACAGTAGGACATCCTGTCCTTGAGTTCTGACTGGACTCTTTATCCCGCATGAGAGAAGGAGAAGAACACAGCACGAAGCTCCCAGCATTTGTAAGCGGGAAGAGAAGGATCTTCCGCCCTCGTAGGAGTGGACAGGAAAGGACCATCCTCGTTAATCACTGTCCAGCAGAGCTTGGCTCAGGGAAGGGGGGATGTCTGCATTTCATGGCTCCTCTCTTCATCTTGAGGTTAAAGAGAGCAGAGGGTGGGCGTTAAGAAGAGTCTTTGGCTTCTTCGACTCAGAGAACAAGGGGCAAGGGGGATGGAGTGGTCCATTGGGAACCATCGTAGGTGTCCTCCTTGGGCTTCACAACAGCTAAACCCTACCGGTAAGTCGTGTCCACCTTGTGCTCATCATTTCCTGGACAAATCACAGGGTGTAGCAGACCTCACGAGGTTATTGTCAGCGCCAGGCAGCTTGGACTTCTCCCATTCAATAAATGTTCAGAATTAGGATGTGGCTTATGGGACTCTTGAGTGAAGAGGCAGCAGAGCCTACTGTGGCTTCCCATTGTGATAGAATGATCAAGATAGATGACATTCCGCTGGGGGAGGAAGAAGAGAAGAAGGCTGAGATCTCATGAGATCTCCAGAAGATTTATGAATAAGGAAGAGAAACGGTTGCAGGGGTTTCTTCAAAGGCTTCTGGAGGAAAGCTGGGGTCTTTGGTTCTTCACAGTCATTGGGGCCATCACGATTTCTGGTCTTGGCCTCATTCTGTAGGGCTGGGCAATGTTTGATACTAAAGAGGGGCAGAGTTGGGTTTTCATAAGTCTTGAATGGTAAAGAAGCGGCTGGTGTTTGGAGAGGGGACTGTGGCCCACGAAAGGAGCTGAGGTGGCGCAGTGGTTAAATGCAGCACTGCAGGCCACTTCAGCTGACTGCAGTTCTGCAGTTCGGCGGTTCAAATCTCACCGGCTCAGGGTTGACTTAGCCTTTCATCCTTCCGAGGTGGGTAAAATGAGGACCCAGATTGTTGTTGGGGGCGATATGCTGACTCTGTAAACCGCTTAGAGAGGGCTGAAAGCCCTATGAAGCGGTATATAAGTCTAACTGCTATTGCTATTGCTAAAAGGGAAGACAACATCTCCAATTATCTCCAGCTTTGGTAAATAAATAGAACAGTCGGGTTTTAATTTGTTTTCCACTTCCTCAAGAATATATTTCTCAAGCTGTACTTGAGCACAATTTGGAAATTACATTTACAAAAGCAGGGATGAGTTGCCATAACAAGAGGGAGAACCCTTCCTCTTTTCCCCCCATTCCATCTTCACAAGTGGACAGTTCACACCTGAGGATCTCTTTCCCCCTCCCCCATTTGCTTTTTCTGGGGACTGGAGAATTGGGTTTTCCTTGTCCATTTTCCTTGACTTACGAGAATGTCCTGATGCACGTACTGAAATTTTGAGAAGGTGATAACCAGACAGGTGAGTTTCAGAAGCCCAAGAATGTGACTTGGGGGAAGATCATTCCTGCATTCCTGCATATGTTAGGCTGGCTGCTTTTAGCATGGTTTGAACCTGTTCTGAGGAAGATTATTTCCTCCTCCTCCTCCTCCTCCTCCCTCCTCCTCCTCCTCCCTCCTTTCATTCAGATGTTAACCAGTAGGTGTGGACAATTTTTGTCCCTTGGTGAGAAATGGAAACTATTTTGGCTTTCTGAAATGGTATCGTCCTGAGTGGGTTTCTAGGTGGAGCTGAGGAAAAAGGGGGGCTTGGTTTGCGTGCAGCTGCTGCTGATTCCGACAGAGTCTCTGTATTTTGGCCGTTGTCAGAGTTACGGTGTGCAGTGAAGTAATTGCTGGACCCAAGAGTCTTCTTCTCTGCCTGCTGGGGGGGAAACTTTAATGACTTTGTGCCGTGAGAAGTCTGGAGGGCTGCATCCTGCACGCTAGACAGGTGGTCGGTTCGTGTGGCAGCCCTGAGGAGAAGGTCGGGCCTCTAATTCAGACGCTGGGCTGGATTTTGGGGGACTGATTCTGCCCCAGCTTTCCATGTCTTCTTTCCTTGTCCGACACAATTTGGCCAAACGTAGCCGGATGATTGCAATTTCCTTCTCCTCCAGCTCCAGGAAACACACATTGACCCAGAAAGCCCTGGTTTTGCACTAAATACTTCTCAGCTACATAATGTCCTATCTGAAGAGGGCCATTTGGGCTAGAAAGGATCTGTCAGAGCCACTGGATCTGGAGGTTGCAGGCTCTGGTGTAGGAAAGGCTCAGTTTTTTCCAACTTGGTTTGGAATTGAGCAAGGACAGACTTTTCCCCGTAAATACTTGGATGTCCCCTCATATTACAGGGGCCTGGAAGACTTCAACCACTGTGAGGCTGGATGTTGGAAGTGTCAAGACATTGGCCTCATAAAAATAAATCAGCTGCACCTACAACTCGATCCAGTTCCTGGAGCTACGCATTCTACAGCTCCCCTCTGGGCACTTCCTGGTTGAGAAGGCAAATGTCTCCTCAGTTGGGCCTCCTTTGATGGGACCACAGAGACCAAATGGCTTGACCGAGGACACGGAAGGGCTCCGTGGCCGAGGGACTCTTCCTAACGCACACAAAGGCCCTTCCCTGCTAACAGGATGAAGCCGCCGCGGTCCTATATTTAGAAGCTTCTGAGTTAATTTAGCAGCCCTGGTGGGCTCTTAATCAGAAAGCTATTGCATGTTAATAAAAACGATGAATTGCCACTGCTTCCGATTGTGATCCTGATATTAGAAGGAAGTTTTATTGACCTCCCGTGGGACCGACGGCGAGATGTCAACTTTGAGAGCATTAATTGCACAGATTCTGCTCCTCTTTGGTGGCGGCTAATGCTTGGACGATAGCCGTGGCCCTTGGGACCCCCCTAGCATTAATCCAGATGGAAATCTAGCGATCATGAGGGAAAAGAGGGGCTGAAGGAAGACCCTCCTGTCCAGAGGGAAGACCTCCAAGCCATGCAATTAGAAAGAAATGGCTGTGCCCTCTTCCCCTTTCCTCCCCCTCTTCTGCAGAGAGGCAGCATTGATCAAGGGGGAGAAACAGGGAGAAACTCCTCCATCAATTAGGGATCAGTATACTAGGCCAGTGTTTCTCAACCTTGGCCACTTGAAGATGTCTGGACTTCAACTCCCAGAATTCCCCAGCCAGCATTCGCTGGCTGGGGAATTCTGGGAGTTGAAGTCCAGACATCTTCAAGTGGCCAAGGTTGAGAAACACTGTCCTAACCACTGCTGGGGAATTCTGGGAGTTGAAGTCCAGACATCTTCAAGTGGCCAAGGTTGAGAAACACTGTCCTAACCACTGCTGGGGAATTCTGGGAGTTGAAGTCCAGACATCTTCAAGTGGCCAAGGTTGAGAAACACTGTCCTAACCACTGCTGGGGAATTCTGGGAGTTGAAGTCCAGACATCTTCAAGTGGCCAAGGTTGAGAAACACTGTCCTAACCACTGCTGGGGAATTCTGGGAGTTGAAGTCCAGACATCTTCAAGTGGCCAAGGTTGAGAAACACTGTACTAGGCTACCTATGGCTTGCTGTGGGGACCAGATTCACTTGGATCCCAACAACACACTAGGCCAGGAGGCATTCTAGGCATTCTGGAGGCCGATGAGAAGACTTGAGGGATGGAGTTTGGCAATGTCTGGGTGGAAAGGCCTGGAGGACAGCATCTGCAGGGCTTCAACTCCTGGGAAGGGAGGGAGGGAGGGAGGAAGGAAGGACGGAAAGCAGGAAGGAAGGAAGGAAGGAAGGAAGGAAGGAAGGAAGGAAGGAAGGAAGGAAGGAAGGAAGGAAGGAAAAGGCCCTTGTCGTGGATGATGCAAGGTGTGAGGGGCTTGGGAAGGACCTCTCTGCAGAACCAGAAGGACAGCAAGCTCACCACTTGGCCTAGCTGCGGTTCAACTGAGAGCACCTTCTCCTCTGTGCCTGTTGCCATCAGTGCCATTATTTTGGGGGGTGTCACACAATTTCATGCATTATTTTAGGGTGTTAAACCACCACAAAGGTGGAGAAACCTTTCGCATGAAGTCAGTTCATTGGCCATCCAGCTTCCCGAGTGAGTGATTTGAGTCACACTCTGGAGGCTGACTTTGGAAACGTTGGCTGCCAATCTTTCTCCCAACCAATCAGCATCGGGGACACAGCTCACCCTTGGCTCCATTCCCCCCCCCAAAAAAAGTGTGGGAGTTGCTCAAGAGCCGTTGACCTCAGTCTGTTTCCCAGGGACTCGGCCAAACAACCAGGCCCATGAATTCTGGTCCAAAGCTGGATTCTTCTGTTGGTTACTCAACCACAAACACACCCTCAGATTCTGCCGGCTGAATCGGAATCTGATTCTGCCTCCCTTTGGGGCATCTGGTGGAGGAGCGATGCTTTGGCAATCTCTGGCAGCACAAGGTTGGCCAAGAGCTCTCAGATTTGAGTGGGGACCAGTTTGGCCGTTCGGAGCTGCTGGCCCATCTCTGGGCCGCTGACAGGAGCTCCTTGTTACATGAGAAAGAAGGAAACAATGCGGGGATTTGTTAGCACTTGTGGCATGCTTAGCGTCCCTCTCCGATTAGAGGATCCTTTTCAGCGAGAGCATCTGAGGTCAGGCTGGGTGAACATCTTTTTGTTATTAAGCTTTTCAAGCATCTGCAAGGCAGACGTAAGACCAAATATTTGTCTCTCTCTCTCTCTCTCTCTGTGTATTTTATTTTTACATCTTGGCCTGGAACTCCTAAGTGCTTTCCCAGGTTGCAATCGCAAAGGAGGGGCCGAGGTTTTTTTGGAGAGCACTCAGGAGTTATCTGAGAGGCCAGCAGTTCCAGCTGCCTCCGAAACCTTTTAAGCTGTGAAAGGCTTCGCCTCCAAGGGCAGAGCGAGACGTTCTCATCACTTCCTCTGGGCTGATCTTACGGCTTCACCTCTGGAGTCTGGAGCTGGGAGACGGGCCAACCGACCGTTTCCTTCCTTAGCTTCAAAACAAAATATTGCAATTCAGCTCCAGGATGCATCAAGAGGTTTCTCTTGCAAAAGGGGCTCTTTTTAACGCCACAAAATCCCAGTGGAGGCATCCCTCACAGCAGCATCAGGACGAAGCCCCTTCCGTTTGGCGTGGCTGGAAATTTAGAAATTCATTCGGGCAGCTTGAGCCCATTTGTAAAAAAGAAAAGTTGGGATTTCATCCTGGGCCGAGATTTTCTGGATATGACATTCCGCCTAGACCAGTGTTTCTCAACCTTGGCGACTTTAAGCCCTGTGGACTTCAACTCCCAGAATCCCCCAGCCAGCTGTGCTGGCTGGGGGATTCTGGGAGTTGAAGTCCACAGGGCTTAAAGTCGCCAAGGTTGAGAAACACTGGCTTAGATGGAGGTTTCCTTCCTAGAAAGTAATGAAGACTTCCACCTGGCGGGGAGGAGGGGCTTTGGAGTAGAGCGTGGCATTCAGCCTGAGGATTCTGGGAGATGAAGTCCACAGGGCTTAAAGTCGCCAAGGTTGAGAAACACTGGCCTAGACCTTGATTGACTCCAAGGGCCTCTGGCTAAATCCATGCCAAGGTGTGCCCTGATGCAGATATTTCCAAATGAGATGTGGAGATCATGACTGCTTTAGAAGTGCAGGAACGCCCAGGAAGGTGCCTCTTTTTAGGCAAATGTCTTTCTCTCTCACCTACAGAGATCTGGGTGTCTTCTTCACGCGCAGGAACTGAAGGTGTGTGAGGCCAAAGCTGTGGGTTTGGGTTGCCTCCCTGTGGATCGCAGCTTATCTCTACCGCAGGCTTCCACCCTGGAGCCCAAAAATAAGTATGACTTGATGTTCCCCTTTTACTGTTGGGTGTATTTCAAGTGAAGATATTTATATGGCGGTTACCTTGGGAACAGCGTGGTGTAAAAAGGCACCCAGTTAACCAATGTAAAGGAGGCTTTCCTGGAAGAGGACAATCGTCCACAAATAGTTTGTGGAGGGCTAGGATAAAAAAGGATGGTGACCGAAGGATCCCACTTGACAGATATTTCCCTCCCCTGAGCTTCTTCTGGCCCTTTTTCTGGAGTGTCACAGAAGAGGCCATCTGAGATTTCTAACAGCAGCTGGGATTTATCACTGCGGCCACCCCGTTATTAACGGTCTGCTTTTCCAGCTGGAACTTTCTGTGTTGGTCTACATGAGTAGTTCCCAAACTTGGCAACTTTAAGACTTGTGGACTTCAACTCCCAGAATTCTCCAGCCAGCTCTGCTGGCTGGAGAATTCTGGGAGTTGAAGTCCACAAGTCTTAAAGTTGCCAAGTTTGGGAACCACTGGTCTACATCCACCTTCGCCTTCAACCATAAGGTGGGCCTCAACAAGGCATGGGCCCCTAGTTGGCTAATAACAGCTTCCTTTCTAGAGAGGTTGGCGACTTTGCTACATAGAGACATGTTTAAGCATTGGAAGAGAGATGGATGTTTAGTAGCAGAGCTGGCTGGAGAATTCTGGGAGTTGAAGTCCACAAGTCTTAAAGTTGCCAAGTTTGGGAACCACTGGTCTACATCCACCTTCGCCTTCAACCATAAGGTGGGCCTCAACAAGGCATGGGCCCCTAGTTGGCTAATAACAGCTTCCTTTCTAGAGAGGTTGGTGACTTTGCTTCATAGAGACATGTTTAAGCATTGGAAGAGAGATGGATGTTTAGTAGCAGAGCTGGCTGGAGAATTCTGGGAGTTGAAGTCCACAAGTCTTAAAGTTGCCAAGTTTGGGAACCACTGGTCTACATCCACCTTCGCCTTCAACCATAAGGTGGGCCTCAACAAGGCATGGGCCCCTAGTTGGCTAATACCAGCTTCCTTTCTAGAGAGGTTGGTGACTTTGCTTCATAGAGACATGTTTAAGCATTGGAAGAGAGATGGATGTTTAGTAGCAGAGCTGGCTGGAGAATTCTGGGAGTTGAAGTCCACAAGTCTTAAAGTTGCCAAGTTTGGGAACCACTGGTCTACATCCACCTTCGCCTTCAACCATAAGGTGGGCCTCAACAAGGCATGGGCCCCTAGTTGGCTAATACCAGCTTCCTTTCTAGAGAGGTTGGTGACTTTGCTTCATAGAGACATGTTTAAGCATTGGAAGAGAGATGGATGTTTAGTAGCAGAGCTGGCTGGAGAATTCTGGGAGTTGAAGTCCACAAGTCTTAAAGTTGCCAAGTTTGGGAACCACTGGTCTACATCCACCTTTGCCTTCAACCATAAGGTGGGCCTCAACAAGGCATGGGCCCCTAGTTGGCTAATACCAGCTTCCTTTCTAGAGAGGTTGGCGACTTTGCTTCATAGAGACATGTTTAAGCATTGGGAGAGAGATGGATGTTTAGTAGCAGGCATCAGAAAGCTGCGCACGAGACCCAAATGTGTCCTTTTCTCATAAAAGTGCGCCGGCTACAGCAAGCATGACATTGATTGACATCCAGATTGATATACCTTGTGCTCCTTCATGGATTTGAGGTGGCATCCAGTAAAGCATCCAACCCACCCAATGTTGCTCTATTTTGAAGCACCAATGAACAGAGGAGTCCATTGGTGGTTGAGTTAGGAGGAGAGGAATGGCTTTGCTCAACGTTCCCGAGGAGGTCAACCTTGGAGGACTTCTCTCTTCTGCCTTAATCACCGATTCTCAACCTTGGTAACTCTAAGATGTGTGGACTTCAACTCCTTGAATTATGCTGGCTGGGGAATTCTGGGAGTTGAAGGGCACTTGTCTTAGAGTTACCACAACTGAGAAACTTTGGTCTAGATGGAGGGATAGTTGGATGATATCAAGCCGCTTCCTGTAATTGGCTGAGCTCTGGTTATATCTGGAGCTCTACGTCATCACTACCACCATCACAACCCACCCCAGGTAAAACCTGGACCTTTTCCCTAAAGTTCATGAAGAGTTAACACTTTTAACAGTGGATGCGCTTAAGCCTTACATAACTCATTGAGCCTCCTCTCTGGGGTGATTCTCCGAAAACTCTACCGGAACTAATTTTACGGTTTTGAAACAGCTCGTGACACAAAAAGAATCTGTAATGAGCTATGGGGAGAAAGGGTGGCCTCCTTTTCCAGCAACGGTTCGTCAGGATCTCTCCAGGCGTGGATCCTCCAAAGTCCTTCTCAAGGACCAGTTCTCCATCCAACACAGTCCTTCTTTGGTTTTCAAACTTCTCCACATTTTGCCTGCCACGTCTGAGTTCTCCCCTGCGAGTTTTGGTTTTGACAACCAGGATTCCATCTCCTCTTTCTCTCCTTTCCCCCTTGACCACGTCCAGAAATCCACCACTAAAGTCAGGTGCAGAAGGGAAGCGTGGGACACGCCTGTGGGCAGCTAGTTCATGCTTGGACCCTGTTTCCAGAACTTCCTGCTAGGACCCACCTATTCCACCATAAGTGGAATTGACTCTTCCAATCCAGAAATCATCACCCAAGGTGATCATTCAGATGTTGGATCCTCAGAGCAGGAGGATCATCTGCTGTTCATGATCCTTGACCCAGAGGGCCCTGGGAGATCCTTAGGAGTGTTGAACCATCCTTTATCCAGAAAACCTTTCTCTGCAGGGGTGGAAGGGTGGTCCTTCAAGCATCAGGGTGCTTAAGCTTCTTCACCTTCACTTTAGGTTTGCATTCCCCCCCCCTTTTTTTTTTGGCTACTGTGCATTGGAGTTTGACTGCAGGGAACGTCTCCTCCCCTCCCCCAGGTCCTCTCAAAGTGCCTTTTACTCAGCACGATTAGAATTCCAAGCGGGTGTAGATCAAAACAAAACAGGAAAAGAGGAGGAAACACGCGTGCTGGCATGGCCCAGGCCTTCTCTGCCTGCCAACAGGGAGCCAGTCGTATTATGCAGGCTGTTTCTGGGCCTGTTGAAGAGTCATTCAGGGGGAAGGAGCTGCGGGGAGAGAGAGAGAGAGAGAGAAAGAAAGAGGGAGGGAGGGGGAGAGAGAGCGAGCTGGAAACTTGAGGTCCATTGTGCTCCCTTGCCAGCCACCTCATGATCTTCCATTCTCGGTGATGCATCAAAAGGCAGGAACTCAGGGAAACTGCCGGAAGAGCTCAGAGCAGGACAAGTGCAGGGGACAATGAAAGTGATTGACAGGGAAGTCGGTGACATTCGCTCCAGGAGATGTTGGCCAAACTATACCAAACTCAAACAGTTGTTTGGACGCATTTCATCCCCTCCCCCCTCCAGCAGGACCGACATTTGGAGTAGCATCCCTTCCTCCCCCACCCAAGATTTGTATGCCCCCACTTTATCCCCCCTTCAAATGATGTTGACAACCTGGCTTTTCCTCCAGGCCTCGGATTGGGGGGTCCAGGCATCGCTTTCAACTGGGGAAGCAAGGGAAGGAGGGGGATTTCCTGGAGGACCGATGCCCTTCTTATCACGCTGGTGTTTGCTGTGTTTTGAATATTTGGAAGCTGCCTAGAATCACTTTGTGGATGGGCAGCTTAGAAGATTAGCTGGAGGGAGCAAGGAGGGATGGAGATAGAGAGATAAGAAAGAAAGATCAGAAAGAGAAAGAAAGAAGGAAAGAAAGAAGGAAAGAAACAAAAGAGAAAGAGAAAGAAAGAAAAAAGAAAGGAAAGAAAGATCAGAAAGAAAAAGAAAGAAAAGGAGAGAAGGAAAGAAAGAAAAAAGAAAGGAAAGAAAGAAAGATCAGAAAGGAAAGAAAGATCAGAAAGAAAAAGAAGGAAAAAGAAGAAAAGAAAGAAAAAAGAAAAAGAAAGAAAAAAGGAAAGAAAGATCAGAAAAAAGAAAGAAAAGAAAAGAAGGAAAGAAAGAAAAAAAGAGAAAGAAAGAAAAAAGAAAGAAAGAAAGAAAAAAGAAAGAAAGGAAAGAAAGGAAGAAAGATCAGAAAAAAGAAAGAAAAGGAAAGAAGGAAAGAAAGAAAAAAGAAAGAGAAAGAAAGAAAAAAGAAAGGAAAGAAAGAAAGAAAATATAGGGGGTTATAAATGGACCTCTCGACTTCTGCCAGCTTTTACAGCTCAAGGGGTCCCTGTTCATCTTCTGGAAAGCTCAGGTGTGGACAAGGTAGAGATGCTGTCATGTCCCCAATAAAAAAGGGGGCGCCATTTTTCTTCAACCCAACATAAGCCTTTTAGCATCAGATGCGGCCATCCTTGGTCCTTTCCCTTGGTCCTTTCCTTGGACTTCACTGACCCCGGCTAAACTTAGGCTCCCAACAGCCCTGGACCTGGCCTTCAGGTTCTCCTTCAGCACATGGCCCAGTGTCTTTTAGGGGCCAGAGAAAGGCCCCTCCCAGCCCCAACAGACCCCTCCCTCTAGCTGTGGCGGGGCAGAAGGCTGAGCCTTGGCGTGCTGTCTTTCCCAAGTGTGGGAAAGGACCTCCTGTCTCCAGTGCCGGAGTTTCCCCCCCCACCGCCACGAGTCTTGCGCCTCCAGCTTCCCAGCAGTTGTGAGATGCGCATGGGTGACTTCACGGAGAGGCTGCGGCGTGCATGGAAGTGCATTAGCAGCGTGGCCGAAAGCAGGAAGGCAGCTGAATGCTGTTGCTGGGCGCATATCTTAGGGAGCCTCCGATGGGCAGCGAGTGGCTGCGTTCGGAGTGGAGCCGCCGCTGATGTCAGGGTTCATAAATAATTAAAATGACATTTTAAATGGATTTGTTTCCAAACCAAGTTCCGCTTGGCGGCCGTTCGGTCGCGGCAATGAACTCTGGCTCAGGCTGAATGCCACGCTCTACTCCAAAGCCCCTCCTCCCCGCCAGGTGGAAGTCTTCATTACTTTCTAGGAAGGGAACCTCCATCTAAGACAGTGTTTCTCAACCTTGGCGACTTTAAGTCCTGTGGACTTCAACTCCCAGAATACCCCAGCCAGCGCAGCTGCGCTGGCTGGGGGATTCTGGGAGTTGAAGTCCACAGGACTTAAAGTCACCAAGGTTGAGAAACACTGCCGTAGACAAACTGAGTTGCAGGAGTTTAAAAGAGGCTACTTCCCTTCCCTTCTGAAGCATGTTCTTCTACCAGGTGGGGTTCAAGGACTTACAACGCCACAAGATGCTGTTTCCGTGCCTTAAAAGCTCTTTTCCTGGCTGGGGGATTCTGGGAGTTGAAGTCCACAGGACTTAAAGTCGCCAAGGTTGAGAAACACTGATCTAAGCAAACTCAAAGGAGATACTCAAGGAGGCCGAGAAGCCCCCAACGGAGGGGGAAAGAGCAGCAAAATCCAGCCCTTGGTCAGCTCTCTTAATTCCATGGCCTGCAAATATGCCGGATTGCAGCTCCCATCATGCTCAGCCGGGCGGAGAAGGGAAGGTGGGGCAGGGCAGCCAGGGAATATCCAGATGCGTCTCCTTGAGTGAGCAGGACTTGGTCAACGTCAATTTGCTATGAACTTCATAGCAGGACCCGTGTTGGAGGATCTGTTGACCCTACTTGAGGGATCGGTCTTGAGGATGGGAGAGAGAGAGAAGCCGGAGGGAGCCTGAGTTTCTCCTTCATTTCTCTGCTCCCTTTGACGTCTCTCTCTTGGTCAGCTCTCTTAATTCCATGGCCCGCAAATATGCCGGATTGCAGCTCCCTTCATGCTCAGCCGGGCGGAGAAGGGAAGATGGGGCAGGGCAGCCAGGGAATATCCAGATGCCTCTCCTTGAGTGAGCGGGACTTGGTCAATCTCAATTTGCTAGGAACTTCATAGCAGGACCCGTGTTGGAGGATCTGTTGACCCTACTTGAGGGATCGGTCCTTAGGATGGGAGAGAGAGAAGCCGGAGGGAGCCTGAGTTTCTCCTTCATTTCTCTGCTCCCCTTTGCCGTCTCCTGGGCGCACGAGGCCTTTGCCAACTCCTAGGGCGGGCTGTAATGTATGATCTGACACTTCCTGGTCTCCTCCTTTTTTTCTCCTTCTTTTATCTCTCCCTCCCTCCCTTCATCTCGGGTGCCATTTCTACTGATTTGCTTTGCAGTCTCCTGCTGTAATGCTTTGTGGCTCTGTCAGTATGTAAATTAAACCAAGCATAGATAGCTTTGTGCCGCTTAATGTTCAGCTGATAAAAATTAATGTGGTGTGAAATGAGCATTTTATCTGACTGCGGATACAGTGACGGAGTTAATTAGAGTGGCAGAGCAAAAATGTTATTAAATCGTAGGCTGGTCTGGCTAGCGGAAGGATTGCTGGACCCCCCAGACCATGGAAGTGGAGGATGGGAGGGGTCCTTGGAGACCATCCACCCAGGGAGCCCCACCCCCCCTTCCATCCCCTTGGAGGTCAGCAAAGGCAGCCTTCAACGAGGGCCACTTGGGCCATCCGGTATGGCAGATGAGTCAGGAGGGCTGGCACCCCCTACAGAACAGAGGGCAAGGCCACCTACGAAATGCCCTTGATCCGCAGCGCCAGGTGCTTGGTGCTGCTGTCTTGCCAGCATACTTTGCCAGTTTGAAGATTCGGGCAATCAATGTGCCTGAAGAAATACTTTATTTCAAAGAAGCTGCTCTAGGTGAGCATTGGCGCCTTCCCCCTTCCAGTTGAGGATACAGCTTCCATTTCAAGCAAAGAAAGTCACCTTTGGTTCGTTTCAAATTCCATCGTTCCTGCGGATCCACCTGGTCCAGCACCAACTTCCCACCGTGATTTCTCCGATAGCAATAGCAGTTAGACTTATATATCGCTTCATAGGGCTTTCAGCCCTCTCTAAGCGGTTTACAGAGTCAGCATATCGCCCCCACAGTCTGGGTCATCACTTCACCCACCTTGGAAGGATGGGAGGCTGAGTCAACCCTGAGCCGGTGAGATTAGAACCGCTGAACTGCAGATAGCAGTCAGCTGAAGTGGCCTGCAGTACTGCACTCTAACCACTGCGCCACCTCGGCTCTAGATAGATAGATAGATAAGAGATATAGATAGATGGATGGATGGATGGATGGATGGATGGATGGATGGATGGATGGATGGATAGATGATAGATAGATAGATAGATAGATATATAGATAGATAGATAGATAGATAGATAGATAGATAGATAGATATGGATGGATGATAGATAGATAGATAGATGATAGATAGATAGATAGATAGATAGATAGATAGATAGATAGATAGATAGATAGATAGCAATAGCAATAGCAATAGCAATAGCAATAGCAATAGCAATAGCAATAGCAGTTAGACTTATATACCGCTTCATAGGGCTTTCAGCCCACTCTAAGTGGTTTACAGAGTCAGCATATCGCCCCCACAGTCTGGGTCCTCATTTCACCCACCTCGGAAAGGATGGAAGGCTGAGTCAACCTTGAGCCGGTGAGATTAGAACCACCGAACTGCAGATAGCAGTCAGCTGAAGTGGCCTGCAGTACTGCACCCTAACCACTGCGCCACCTCGGTTCGATAACCTCCCCAAGGTGGCAAGGACGGGCTTTTGCTATTTCTCCCGAGCCCTCGACATTCACGGGCCTCCAGGCTAGAGATCCCAGTCAACCACCACGGTTAATAGCAGCTGTGATTTTTTGGGTTCTCCTTGGGTGATCTGATCCAGGACAAGGAACACCTTTTTTTGGACCAAGAAGAACCTGTTTGATTTTGGAGAGCCTGTCCAAGGACCTGACCACAAAGCTCAGGAGAAAAAGTGGCCAGGGCTTAGGAGCCAAGAGCTGAAGGAGAAACGAAGATGGCGACACCAGGACAGGATAACCCTGAAGATGCAAAGTGAAGAACAAGGTTATGGAAAGAGGAATGTTGTTGCTCGAGGAGATGCTTCCACAAAGGCAGAGCAATCTAGAAGGACTGATTGGAGTCCAAGCTTGCAAGGAGGCCCTCCTGCACATTGATCCCCCTTTTTTGGGAATCTGAGAGCCGAGTCGCATCTCTTCCAGAGCAGGAACCCAGAACAAACTTAAACCCCCTTTAAAAGGCGAGTGGTGGGTTTTCTCTTCACTGACCCCCGGCTGATGCTCATGCCCCATCCAAGGCATTTCTCCCCTTGCTGAAGGAGCCACAGCTGTGGTTTCTGTCTAAGGAGCTTTATGGCACCGTCGTGAGCGAGATGTTTCTGCCTGCAGCAAAACCTGGGCTCTCCAGTCGATCGAATCCACCCACAGAGAGTTTCGTCCACAGCTGGATTAAAGCCACAGTGAAGATGGGGTGGGTTTTTTAAAAAAAATATATAGCTCTGCCCGGCTCAGGACTCCGGGACGGGCCAGTTCGAGAGTCAGCACGCCCAGGAGATGTATGAGTTAGGCAGAGTTAAACCAGCCCACATCACTCGGATGCTTTCCAGCTGCCTGGGTCCAGCAGAAGGATGTCCTCCTAGATTTGTTTTTTGATGGGGGGGGGTGGAATTAATGCTGTGTCCTGCATGATGTCGGGTGCCCCAAATGCCCGGAATGGAAGAGCATGGGACTCCTTTGGTTGTGAAGCTTGGAAGGTGCTGTGATTTGAAGTTCAGTTCCCCTGACCAGTGCGGGGTGGGTGGGGGCAGGAGAAGAGGCAGATCTGCCCCACGGGGGAGGGATTCCCCCCCCCCACAGGATAAAGATAGGAAACTGGCTTCCAAGGTTTAAATGCCAAGGGAAGGTCAAGAGGCGGCAAGTTGGGGGGGAGGGAATCAAACCTTTCTCTGCCCTTCATCTTGGTCCTTTGACTTCCCAACGTCATTCTCAGCCTTGACAATTTTAAGAATTGTGGACTTCAAAAATAAAGCCCCCCCCCTTCAGCTCAACAATGAAGATAATTCCTAGTGTAAAAAAAAAAAAGAACTGGGGGGGGGAAGGAGAGGAAGGACTCCAACCCAGCGAAAAATCCAAGCGGAGCAACGGCTGCTGCTGCGTCAGCATCTCGGCTGAAAATAAAAACTCAAAACCAGATTACAGCATGCACCAGGAATACGAAATATGGTTAGGAATAATGCTTCAGCTGTGAGATCTTCAGGCAGTGGAAATAATAGGGGATAATTCAGTAGAAGAGGAACGAGGGGATCAGCAAACCCGAGGAGGGAGGAGAGAAAAAGCAGAGGGGGGGGGAGGAAGGGGTTGCGATAGAAGCACAAGAAAGGATTAAGATATCAACTCTGGGGCAGGATTCACACAAGAATGCTATCTTGGGGGCTTCATCCTCTACCCCTCCTACGTCCCCTTGGGGGGGGGGCTGGGACAAGGCTGAAATGCTACCGGTTCATACCGGTTTGCCCGAAGTGGGCAGTGAAAAATGCTACCGGTTCCCCCGAACCGGTAGTAAAAACATGCTACCAGTTTGGGTGAACTGGTAGTTCCAACGATCAGCTGTGTCACGCAAATTGTGCGGCACAGCTGATCGTCAGAACTATTGGTTTGCCTGAACCGGTAGCATTTTTTTACTACTGGTTCGGGCGAACGGCGTGCATGTGCGTGAAGCGAACTGGTAGCAGACTTCTGAGCATCCCACCCCTGAGCGGGGGGGTAGAAAGTCCTGATTATACCGTCAGCAGCCCCCATGCAGGCTGGTCAGGCCCACTCGCTCCCCTCTGTCCAGCACCTGTCAGCCCTGGAAGCTGCTGGGGGCGTTGGCTATGGGCATAGCCCCACACTTCCAGAGGGCACCCAGTTGGGGTTGGGTGATCCCCCCACTCTCCAAGCAAACTGCAGGAGCCAAAGACCCTGAAGTGGTTTCTCTCAAGCTTGGCAAACTTAAGATGAGTGGACTTCAACTCCCAGAATTCCTGAGCGAGGCGAGATGTTCACAGAGTTAACCCTCATTGAAGAATCCTTGGTGGCCTCTGAGCTTGGCTGTTGGCTTTCTTGCCACCGTTGTTAAGTGAATCACTGCAGTTGTTGATTGAGTAGCACGGTTGTTAAGTGACTCTGGTTTTCCAGTTGTCTTTGCTGGCCAGAAGGTCACAAAAGGGATCACGTGACACGTCATAAATATGAACCAGTCGCCAAGTGTCTGAATTTTGACCACATGACCATGGGGATGCCGCAATGGTGTGAAAAAATGGTTATAAGTGTGAAAAATGGGTTACAAGTCACTTTTCTCAGTGCCGTTGTAACTTTCAATGGTCGTTCAATGAACTGTTGCAAGCTGTACCGGATTCCGTGGTGGGTTGCTAAATGGTTTGCTACCGGTTCACTATTGCTGGTGCGCTCACGTGCAATGCTTCTGCACATGCGCAGAAGCGTCCGGGCGGGTGGGCGGAGCTCCTACCGCCATCGCTACCGGTTCGGCCAAACCTCTGATTGGACTCCATATTTTTCTAGCGTTTTTCTCGTCTTTTTCACACCCACTTTGAACTTGAATGGTCCACGTGGACTTTTCAATTTAGGGCTCATGACAGACTTTGGATGAAAGCAGCTTCTGTTGATCGGTTGGTTGGTTGAGTTTCATTTGGTAGATTTATATGGATGCCCAGCTCCAATGCCTGGGGGGGTGGGGTGGGGAAGGGGGGGGTCTGTTTCCTTTCCTCTTTTCTCCCCTCCGTCTGTTAATTGCTGACCTCGGAACAGTTTGGAGTCCAGGGGGTGGGAAAGGGCTTGAACTTCAGTGAACAAAATGCTGCTATTTTGAAAATATAAAACACAGGCAAATCTCCCAGGAAGGATGAAAATATTGGAGGGATGTAGGTCAGGCAGCACTTAAACGTATAATGTGAAATTTATGAACTCGGTTTTTTTTTTTTTAAAAAAAGGGAAAGAATAAATATTAACAGTTTTCCGAGTATCCCAACATAAGGCAGATTAGTGCGAGGAAAACCGAGAATCGAAAAGTACTCAAGGAAACTTAGATTTCCTTTCCTAACCCTTTTCTATAGCAACCGAGGCTGTCAGAGGTACAAGGACTGGGGGAAATAGGACCACCCACAAAGACGAGGAGGGGGGTCTCTCGGAAGCGCCTTCCAACTCTGATCGGACGCTGTAGTTGCATACTTGGAAAAGGCTTGCAAAAATACTTTGTGGGGTTTTTTTTATGAAAAACTACCAATGAAAGCAGCTGTAATGCACTCTGTGCATGCTCTGTAGTCCTGAGCAGGTGGTCTCCCACCTTGGCAACTTTAACTTTGCTGGCTGGGGAGTTGAAGTCCTCCAGGCTTAAAGTTGCCAAAGTTGAAGGCCTCTGGTCTTGGGCACCGTTTCTCCAGATGTGTGGACTTCAACGCCCAGAATTCCTCAGCCAGGATGCTATTATTCTTCCTCCTCCTCCTCCTCCTCCTCCTCCTCCTCCTCCTCCTCCTCCTCCTCCTCCTCCTCCTCCTCCTCCTCCTCCTTTCTTCTGCCTGGAATGGAAAGTGGGTCTAACGGTGACCTACTGACTCAGTTTGCCCTAATCTCTGGGTGTCACTTGAATCCACCAAGGGTTTTAGTGGAAATACTAAATAAAGGAAAACACCTCCATTGCAAAGCAGCTTGAGATGGTTCAGGGGGCACAATTGCTCTCCTCGTTCCTGACTCAGATCGGGGGTCCATCAGGGTGGAAACCCCCCCCCTTTCAGAAAAGTATTTGACCACATGGGCTCCAGCTGCTCTGTCTTTCCAGCCCTGGCAACAGGTGGCACCAGGAAGAGGCCTTGCCGATGTTGCCATAGGAAGACGCTGGTTAGGGGGTCCTGATGCTGAGGCTTTCGTGTCCCAGTGATACCCTCGGAAGGGAGCAGGCCCAGCCCTTCTGCAGAGATGAAGCCCCCTCATCTCCCCACAGGCACCGAGAGCCCAGTGCTCGCTTGGCACCAAAGGCTCTCATTGTGCAGTGTCTGGTCAGCCCCCATCCCCATGGGCAGCTGGTGAGTTACAAACAAGGGCACCTTCTCCCTCCTTGCTCCCTCCCATGGAAAATCCACACGATCCCATTGACAGATTCCTTGATTTCTGCCTTCCAAGCCTCCACTTGCTGAGCCAGCCCTGGGAGAGAGAGAGAGTTGGGTGGGGGGCTTCTGCCAAGGGGACCACCGCCCCTTTCAGCCAGGAGAAAGGAATGGCTGCAGTTCTGAGCACTTCAGGAAAAGAAAATCGGCATTGCTTTGAGGAAGGCAGATGTTAGGAAAAGGTGTGTTTACCAAGAGGAAGGAGCAGGAAGAGGCAGATAAACACTGGTATGTTCCCCCCCCCCCCACAATTCCTGGAGCTTTTTTTTTAATATCTCCAAGTAAAGGGTGGGTTGCTGGGACCACTTTGCTCACGTGCGCAGTTCAGTGTAAATTGTTCTGAGCATGTGCAGAACATTAAAAAAATGATTAAAAACGGAGCCGGCAGCAGCTGCAGCAACCGGAGAACCAGTTCAGGGGCGTGGCCATCCTGCCGTCCCTACCGGTTCGGCAACCCAGTCCCAATTTCCACTACCGTTTCACCCGAACCCCTGTCAACCAGTAGCAATGCATCTCTGCTCCAAGTGTGCTGCTTCTCTTGAGATCAGCTTGGTCTCCATATGGCTTGGGACCCCCAAGCGCTTGCCTTCCACCCAAGGAGGAGCCCCTGCTCCCCGAGGCCACAGGGAATCGGGCAGGTTATGTTTGCGCAATGGTGGTGGGACTTCAGGAGCTCAGCTGTCATCTCCGGCGGCCTCGCCCTTCCCAGAGGAGAACCCGAAGCACAGTTTGCTCTCGTTCCCGGAGCCTCTCCTGAAACTCAAAGCTCTCCGCGCTGGTTGGCAGCTCTGGAAAAACACATCTGTCGGAGTCAGCCGAAAGCGATTCCCCGGGAAGAGTTAATTGAAGGTCTGATTGGGCCTGTCCCGAAGCCTCCGCCGTTCTTGGGGTTACACCCAATGTTCCCGTCTCCAGAGAAAACAGGCAGAGCCTCTTATATAAGCTGGCCTTTCTTCTCGGCTTGACGTTGGCGGAACCTGGCCTGGCTGCACCAGCACCAGAATTCAGAGAGACTCAAAATGCTGCACTGGGTATTTTTAGCGGCAGCGAGGGCACAGCAATGAAACCGTAGCATGTTGTGTCGCGCGATGGACAATGGGTGTTTTCCTCCTGGATGGGGCTTGGATGGGGAGGGCGGGGGCTGCATGTTACGTAGACATGGCAACCTTCTGGCTCTTCCAGGTAGACCCAATCAGGGCCTTTGCTCCACTGTTCAGTTGAAGGGGGTGGGAAGCCCCAGAAGGTCTTGGAGGAAGGCAGAAGCGAAGAAGAGCAGCTCAGGTGGAGATCCCACCCCCCAAAAAAGGGACCAAGAAGGATTGGAAGGGATGAAGAAGGGAACTTTGCGATGGTGGGTTTGAGGGGGAACCAGCTTCACCTTCTCGTTTGGTTCTTGTCTTTAGAAAGCCAACGTCTCCCCCAAACCAACAACTCTTCTGTTCGTCTCCTCTTTTCCTTCATTGGGAAGTCTGCCTTTCTCTCTCTTCTCTCTCTCTCTTCCTCTCTGTCTCTGTCTCTTTCTTTCTCTTCTCTCTCTCTCTTCCTCTCTCTCTGTTTCTGTGTATCTCTGTGTGTGTGTCTCTCTCTCTGTGTCTCTGCATATCTCTGTCTCTCTCTCCTATCTGTCTCTCTCTCTTCTCTCTCTCTCTCTCTTCCTCTGTCTCTGTCTGTGTATCTCTCTGTCTCGCTCTCTCTGTCTCTCTTTCTGTTTCTCTCTGTCTCTGTGTATCTCTGTCTCTCTCCTCTCTCTGTCTCTGTCTCTGTGTATCTCTCTGTTTCTCTCTGTGTGTGTTTCTCTCTCTGTCTCTCTTTCTGTCTCTCTCTGTCTCTGCATGTATCTCTCTCTCTCTCCTCTCTCTGTGTATCTCTCTGACTCTCTCTCTCTCTGTCTCTCTTTCTGTCTCTCTCTGTCTCTGTGTATCTCTCTGTTTCTCTCTCTCTGTGTTTCTCTCTCTGTCTCTCTCTCTGTCTCTGCGTGTATCTCTCTCTCCTCTCTCTGTGTATCTCTCTGTCTCTCTGTCTCTCTCTCTCTGTCTGTCTCTCTCTCTGTCTCTCTCTCTCAGTGTGGGGGAGGCGTAAGCAGAAGGAGACTCTTCTGGGCCCGAGGAACCCCATGACCTGCTGAGGTTGGACTGCTCCTCTCAACGGAAAGGCTGCCCTTGTTTCTGCGCTTCTCTGCAGGAGCTCCGGTCAGGCCGGGGCTGGTAGGAGAGGAAAGTCTCTTTTGTCAGCCCTCCGATCACATTTTGTTCCCATCCTTGTTCTCGGGCTAAACTTTGACAAGTCCTGTCCCAGCAGGCATTCCTGGGCCTTGAGCAGCAGTTTGGCAGGCGGGAAGACTCTCTTCCTCCTCCTCCTAAGACGAGCCAGCCAAGAGGAGCTGGGCCGCCCCGGTTTTCCCCAGACTCCGCTGCTGCTGCTGCTGTTGCCGCCCAGATGTTTAAAGGCACAGACGGTCTGCAGACCAGGAAGCTGGGGGTGGAGGGGGGTGGAGAAGAAGGAGGGGGAGGAATGAAGTGTCCTTCCACACTATCCAGCCAACCCCCCCCCCCCGTCTGCGTTTCAAAGGGGCAGCTGGAGAAATCCAGTGTAAACATTTGTTTTCCCCAGCTCTCTGGAGCCCTTGGTTAGTCCGCTTTGCTCAATATATCTTTCCCCTCCTTCCCTCCCCTCCTCCTCCTCTTCTTCCTCCTCCTCCTCCTCCTCCTCCTCCTCCTCTTCTAACTTTCCCCCTCCCTTTTCCCCACTCCTTCCCCTCTCCTTCCCCTCTCCTGCCTTCCAAACTTCTCCCTCCTCCTCCTCCTCCTCTCCCTTCTAGCCCCAAGGACCCCCATAGTCCTCCTCTTCCTCCTCCTCCTCCTCCTCCTCCTCCTCTTCTTCTTCTTCTTCTTCCTTTCCCCCTACCTTTCCCCCTCTCCTCCCTCTTTCCTTCCCCTCTCCTGCCTTCCAAACTTCTCCCTCCTCCTCCTCTCCCTTCTAGCCCCAAGGACCCCATAGTCCTCCTCTTCTTCTTCCTCCTCCTCCTCCTCTTCTTCTTCTTCTTCTTCTTCTTCCTTTCCCCCTCCCTTTTCCCCACTCCTCCCTCTTTCCTTCCCCTCTCCTGCCTTCCAAACGTCCCCCTCCTCCTCCTCTCCCTTCTAGCCCCAAGGACCCCATAGTCCTCCTCCTCTTCTCCCTTCCTCCTTCACCATCTCCCTCCCATGTCTTTCTCCCCATCCAGGCTGGTTTGATGTAACCGGAATGCAGTGGGGCTGAACACACTCACCTCAATCCTGCCAGTAATGAAACAATTACAGGAGGATTAGAGGCAAACCAGGTAATAACCGGAGTGGCTGGGATAAAGGCATGGAGCTCCTTCAAAGGCTCAGTGGCTTTGATGGGTGAGGATGGCAGAAGATTCCCCTCGGCATGCTCAGATACAGCCGGCGCAAGGCTCGCGAGGGCCCTGTCCGAGCCACAGGCCGCAGGTGGGATGCCAGCCTAACCCCAAGCCCAGCATCACCCCCTGGGGTCGATTAGCCAGGAGAGATGGTGGGTTTTAACCTCTGAAGCAGCAAAAGCTGAGAAGGAAATCAACCAAACCAGAGGAGTCTTCTTCTCTTCAAATGCAACCGACTGAGAGGGATGGATGGTCAGAAGCCCCACTGACAGTTGTGAGTTTGGGCAGCCAACATGGTTAAAAGAGCATGGACAGACAGAGATTGGGGGTGGGGGGGAGAGAGAGCGGGAGAGGAAGGAAGGAAGGAAGGAAGGAAGGAAGGAAGGAAGGAAAGATAAATAGAGAGATAAAGAGACAATAGACCAGTGTTTCTCAACCTTGGCAACTTGAAGATGTCCGGACTTCAACTCCCAGAATTCCCCAGCCAGCGAATGCGGGATGAAAGGGATGGATGGTCAGAAGCCCCACTGGCAGTTGTGAGTTTGGGCAGCCAACATGGTTAAAAGAGCATGGACAGACAGAGATTGGGGGTGGGGGGAGAGAGAGCGGGAGAGGAAGGAAGGAAGGAAGGAAGGAAGGAAGGAAGGAAGGAAAGAAAGATAAATAGAGAGATAAAGAGACAATAGACCAGTGTTTCTCAACCTTGGCAACTTGAAGATGTCTGGACTTCAACTCTCAGAATTCCCCAGCCAGCGAATGCGGGATGAGAGGGATGGATGGTCAGAAGCCCCACTGACAGTTGTGAGTTTGGGCAGCCAACATGGTTAAAAGAGCATGGACAGACAGAGATTGGGGGTGGGGGGAGAGAGAGCAGGAGAGGAAGGAAGGAAGGAAAGGAAGGAAGGAAGGAAGGAAGGAAGGAAGGAAGGAAAGATAAATAGAGAGATAAAGAGACAATAGACCAGTGTTTCTCAACCTTGGCCACTTGAAGATGTCCGGACTTCAACTCTCAGAATTCCCCAGCCAGCGAATGCTGGCTGGGGAATTCTGGGAGTTGAAGTCCCGGACATCTTCAAGTGGCCAAGGTTGAGAAACACTGCAATAGACAGTCAATCAGACACACAAAATGATAGAGAAAAAGAGAGACAGATAAAATAATCAACCAAGAAGACGCAGCACAGCTGGATTCTTTTAGCAGGTAGGTAGGACGGAAATACAGAGAAATGGAACCTGCAGTTAAATACAGCCTTGACTTATAACCAGTCACCTAGCAACCATTCACAGTTATGACGGACCTCCCCGGGGGCTACTTATGAACTAGATTCAGTTCGGACAGCTGTTCCCGCTCTGAGGTCCCATTTTTTTGGAGCTCAGCATCCAGGCTGCCTTCCCTGCCCTTTTGCAGGGTCCCACAGTCTCACCTCCATGGTTTATGTCCTGTTGGCTAGAAAGTGGCCCAAAACACCACCCACCATTGGAAGCCATGTATTCGCTTAATGACTGCTGCAGAAAGGTCATCGAACCAGGCACTGTCGCCTCTCTCCGTTAGGGTCATACGTTGAGGTCTACCTGTGAAAGGGTTGGACTGTTTCACAGCCAGCCGTGCCGTGTTCACCCGCACTCCATTCCGTGTTGTCCTACAAGAAGTCAGATAGAGGTTCCTTTGGGGCATATTTTAGGGAATAATTTCCCCTTAAGCATCCCCCCCTTTATTTATTTATTTTTTCCAATGATAATTTTTTTTAATTTTTTTTTAATTTTTTTAAAAAAGATTTTATTGGTAAAAAGAAAATACAACATCCATAACTTGTAAAAAACAATACAACTCCATTTCGAGATATTCCCATACTATCAAATCATTATAAACATCAAAGTTTAGGTATCTTATTCCTTCCCTCCCTCTTCTCTTCCCTCATTTCTTCTTTTCCATACCCTTTTCTTCCCTCCCCCCCTTACTTCCTTCTCCCCTGCCTTCCCTCCTTTCTTTTCTCCTTTCCTCCTTCCTTCCCCCTCCTTTCCCTCCCTCGATCCCCCCTCCTTCTCACATACCTTCCCTCCTTCCCTTCCTCTTTCCCTCCTCCTTTCTTTTCTCTTAACCTCCCTCCTTTCCTCCCTCCTTCCTTCCTTCCTTTCAACACTCCTTCTCTCTTTCTTTCCCTCCCTCTTTTTATTTTAAACACATAAGCACATCAACAAAAACAAACACGTAACTTTAAAACAACATAGGAACAGTAAGTTCCATCGTATATCATACCGCAGTTCCGAATCGGTTTCTTTGCAGTTAGTGTTTTCCCTACTATACATTTCCAACTTTCGTTCATAATCTCCTTATTCGTTATCCATTTTTATGTACATTTCTTTCTTTATTTAAACTTAGCTGCTTATGACCAAATATTATTTACCTATATTGTGCTTTATATTTTTACTGTCATTTATTCTCTTACATACAGATTATAGATATACATTCACATAATTATTCTTTTTCTTTGCCATTCTTATATTATTATTATTCCATTTGGAAGGTTGTAAGGTATAGTTTAAAATGCTTTGTTTACAATCCTTCGCACCTGCTAAGACACCACCTCGTTTTCTCTTTCTTTTCTTTTCTCCCTCCCTTCCTTCTCTACTTCCTTCCTTCCTCGTCTCCATCCCCTTCTTCCTTCCCTTACCTCTTCCCTACCCCTACCCTTTTTCTTCTCCTTCCTACCTTCTCTCCTTCTCTTTCTTTCTCTTCCTCCCTCCTCTTCTTTTTCTCTCCCTTCTACCCACCTTCCCTTACCTCTTTCTTCTTCCCTTACCTCTCCTCCACACTTCTTCTTCCTCTCCCTTTAAACTTACTAATTTCTTCTTTTTATGTGTGGCTGGTGCTATTACACACACATACACACACAGTAAGGAACCAAGTTTGCAGAAAGAACTGGGTATTCTAGAACAGGGGTCTCCAACCTTGGCAACTTTAAGCCTGGAGGACTTCAACTCCCAGAATTCCCCAGCCAGCAAAGCCTCCAGCCTTAAAGTTGCCAAAGTTGGACGGTCCTGTTCTAGAAAGTAGATCAATTTGGGATGCCAGGT
Organism: Thamnophis sirtalis; assembly: GCF_051295495.1. NCBI lineage: Eukaryota > Metazoa > Chordata > Lepidosauria > Squamata > Natricidae > Thamnophis > Thamnophis sirtalis. The sequence continues at coordinate 1,036,090 of NW_028261382.1, forward strand.
GTTTGCCAGGATGGCATATGCCTCGCCTCTTAAGCTGAAGCAGAAATTGGACGGGTGGGCGGAGGCAGGAACTTTATTTCACCAGCGCCCCTGATATTGCCGTGTCCTCTTCGAGACCCCTCGTTTCTCCATGATTTGATTGGCGGGAAGAAGAAGAGGCGAGGAAGCAGCACGGATGCTCCTGGCGAAATCAGCTCCGCTCCGCTCGTCTTAACCTTCTGCGACTTGGCAATTAGCACAGACTAAATATTTGGATGTCTTTCATAAGCCAGGAAGGGCTCTCTGGAATCGGCAACTGCGCGGAGGCCCACAAGTGGGGAAAAGCCAGTGGGTTTTTAGGGGAAGGGAAGAGCTGGAGGAGCAGGGGAGAGGTTGCTGCTCCGAAGCGGGAAGGCGGGGGGGGGGTGTGATTGGTCTAGAAGTGCTCAGCCACAACATCATGCAGAAATGTCATTCCTCTTCCCAGGATGGATCCTTGCATTCTTTCTCCTTCTTTTTTCTCCCTTCTTATCTAACTTTTAACTTATCTGTTGTCTTATCCCTCTCTCCTAATACTTCTATTACATCACTGTTCTAGGGTTTCTTATTTCCGACCTCTAACCATTTCTACCATTTGTTCCAAGTTAGGCAATATTCTGATTCCTTCTTTCCTTGCATTTCTTCCGTCCGTTTGTTCATCTCTGCACATTCTAAAAAATTTCTTATCACCTCATCTTCCTTTGGTAGTTAAGTTACTCTATTGCAGTGTTTCTCAACCTTGGCCACTTGAAGATGTCCGGACTTCAACTCCCAGAATTCCCCAGCCAGCGTTCGCTGGCTGGGGAATTCTGGGAGTTGAAGTCCGGACATCTTCAAGTTGCCAAGGTTGAGAAACACTGCTCTATTGGAATGGTGGTTTTTCGGGTTGTAGCCTATCACTCTGTGTGTGTGTGTGTGTGTGTGTGTGTGTGTGTGTGTGTACACACAATCTCCCTCTTCTCAGCCAGCCGAGCATTTCCCCTCTTGCAGAGAGCGGAGTAACAAGGAGTTTCCCCTTGGGTTAATTAGCATTGCCTCAATGGAAAGGTCACTTGGCTTCTTGGCTGGTGACTCAAGGCCTCTGAGCAGATGGGGACCATGTGAGTTGGGGGTGGGGGTGGGGGCTCCAAAGCCCTCTCCCCCTTTGCATAGACAAGGCATCTAGGAGTAACAGAGTTGGAAGGGACCTTGGAGGTCTTCTAGTCCAACCCTCTGCCTGTGTAGGAAACCTTTTTACCATTTTGAGAGAAATGGTTGTCTGCTCTCTTCTGAAAACCCTCCAGTGTTGGAGCACCCACAACATTTGGAGGGCAAGGTGTTCCACAATACAATACAATAGCAGAGTTGGAAGGGACCTTGGAGGTCTTCTAGTCCAACCCCCTGCCTAGTCAGGAAACACTATACTGTTTCAGACAAATGGCTATCCAGCATCTTCTTAAAGACTTCCAGTGTTGGGGCATTCACAACTTCTGGAGGCAACTTCTGTTCCACTGATTAATTGTTCTAACTGTCAGGAAATTTCCCTTCACTTCTAAATTGCTTCTCTCCTTGATTAGTTTCCACCCATTGCTTCTTGTTCTACCTTCAGGTGCTTTGGAGAATAGCTTGACTCCCTCTTCTTTGGAGCAACCCCTGAGATATTGGAAGACTGCTATCATGTCTCCCCTAGTCCTTCTTTTCAACTAGGCCTACCCAGCTCCTGCAACCGTTCTTCGTATGTTTTAGCCTCCAGTCCCCTAATCCTCTTTGTTGCTCTTCTCTGCCCTCTTTCCAGAGTCTCCACATCTTTTCTACATCATGGCGACCAAAACTGAATGCAGGATTCCAAGTAACAAGGCATTATAAAGTGGTGATCTTGATTCTCTCCCTCTGTTGATGCAGCCTAGAACTGTGTTGGCTTTTTTGGCAGCTGCTGCCCACGGCTGGCTCCTATTTAAACGGTTGTCCACTAGGACTCCAAGGCCCCCTCTCACAGTTACTATTGGTATATTGTTCTCACTGTCAGGAAATTCCTCCTTAGCTCTAAGTTGCTTCTCTCCTTGCTTAGTTTCCATCCATTTGCTTCCTGTCCTGCCCTCAGGTGCTTTGGAGAATAGCTTGACCCTCCCTCTTCTTTGTGGCAGCCCCCGAGATATTGTAACACCTCTATCTACTGGTCGTCTCCTCGTGGTCTTAGGCAGGAGAAGAAATGGGCTTCTTGGATCAGGGACGTGGCTTGCAAAGAGCTGTCACTGCTGACCCCCTTTTGCAGGGGTCCCCAGCCCCTTTGATGCCACCAGGGCCCTGGAAAGCTTCCGTTCCTCTTCATCCTTCCTGCGGATCGGATCGCAAGCAGTCAGCCGAAGATAGAAAAGGAGCCAAAGAGACCTCAGGCTTTGAACTTTGGCTTGGCAGAGGGGGTCTTCAGGGTGCGAGAACCCCCCTGCAGCTTCGGCTGAGTTAATTAGAGCAGCCGCCTCCACGGATTCTTAAGAGGGAGTCAGCCAGTGCTGCGTCTCATGGTCCATTGGCCCAAGAAATATTGATTTAAATCCTCTGGGCTTTGCCAGAATGGATGGCGCATCGGAGAGAGAAGAGCCTGGGAACTCGGCTGCCCTCTCCCACTTCAAGAGCCACGCTAGGAAAACGGACTGGCAGTCCGCTCCCCCTCCCTCCTCCCCCAATTTCTGGAATCTCTAATAGCAGGCCATGGGTGGCTTTCAGGGGTCTCCCCCGGCTATGGTCAACAAAGCCATGTGTCAGGGCTGCAGCCATCTTTTCTTGTGGGTCTTTGGCCTGCCACACTTTCTATTATTCTACTGTGCCTTTTCTATTGTGGGAAAATGGGAGCGGGGATTGTACGGAATTAGATGCTATGTAGCCATAACAACATTCTTTCTTGAAAGCCAAGGTCATCCTTTGTCTCTGCACCTCTGCACCTGACCGGAACTGGATGGGTGGAAGCTGCCAGCGTGGCAGTGGGAGATTGGACCATGTGATGGACTTCTGGGTGTGGGGGGCAAGATCTTGAACTTTCAACTGGGTGGGGAAAACCGGGAAGCTTTCACATTCGGGTTTTCCCAGATGTGCCAACATGGCTCTCTTCATAAATTGGAACTTTTGAGCCATACTTTGCCTCGGACTCTGATTGAATTTTGGGTGCTATTTGGAACCCTGACACCAAGATGTCATGGAGCTCCAGTTGCATCGTTGAGGCCAACATCTTGACTATTTTGACCATAATATGTCGAGACTTTCTCCTTCTCTGCTGGGTGAGACCCACTAGCCAGCCCTGGTGGCTAGGGAATTCTGGGAGTTGAAGTCCACAAGTCTTTAAAGTCTAGAGTGAAACAGCCTGGCCAATCTACTTCCTGTCACATCTATGGGTCTTTAACCTCCAAAACTCCCCCCGAAAGGATAGAATAAGCTGGGGAATGATGGGTCTTGCTATCCAGAAGCTGCTCTGTTCAGAAGATCTGGACTCAAGGGGACTATTAAGAGGAGGAGGAATCTTAGCATTAAAACCTGCGAACGATCTTTCATTAACTATTTTAAAACTGAGCTATAAATATTGGAAGCCGCCACTTTCTGATCTCCCCAATGTTGCTTTCTTTAAAAATAATATGGAAACATATTCCAAGCTTGTCAAACACTTGTCAGTTCAATCTCGTTTAGGTTCCGTAACAAACAGTCATTCATTCTATTTTGTTGAGTTTGAATTAGTTTTCCCCTTGGGTTTTTCTCTCTCCTTTTTTAAACATTTTTTCCCCTCCACTAAGTGCTGGTTTTTTGTTTTTTTTCAAGCAAGGCTCTTCAGGGAATTCTCCTCCTGAAGATTTTTCAGGGAAAGAGCCATTTGTAGAAATTCAAATCCCTTTTTTGCATAAGTGGAAGGTGTGTGTGTGTGTGTGTGTGAGGGTGTGTGCCTCCTTTCCCCCCTTCCCCATCTCTGCTTCACCTTCTTTTCAGTTGATTCACATCTGACCCGAGCCATAAGCTCTTCCCCGGGAGAAGGAGCGAGAAGTTAAAACTTCATGGGCTTCTGAAAAATTTAAAAGGGAGGTAATCTCTAATGCTTTAAGTGCTACAGTTGAAAGGGCTTTCTGAAACCCTCTGCAGAATCAGAGGCAAACTCACCGCCACATGGCAGACAAAAATAGGAATTGTGCAAAGAAATAACTCCTGGGTTTTTTTAAGGAGAAAAGCTGGGAAGGGTTGCAAATTTGCAGCCTCCGAGGGAAGCGGGTGGGCCTTGCTCAGCCTAACCAGTGTTATGACAAGGTGTGGGCTTTTCCACGAAAGGGGAGAGAAAGGGGGTCTGGTTCTGCCCTGTGAAGCCCTTCTGTGCCTCCCCCCCATTTTTCTTTTATTAAAGGACTTTCCCAAACACGGGGAGAGTATTTGAATAATGGCATATAATTATAGCATGATCATACAGCTTTAATTTGTAATTACACATCATTGTGAGCTTAAACTGCCAAGTCGTAAAGGCGGAGTATAATTTAAATTTATCCATTTTTCCTTTATTTCGACTTTGCCTTCAGAGTGACTAATTATCCATTTACAGGAGCTCCGGAGGCACAATCCAGCCACCCTTCCCGCAGCCCTTTCCTTGCAGGCTCAGGAGGGAGGACAGGAAGCAGTGGGCTCTTTTCATGTTGGACGCTCTGATTTTTGCAGAAGAGGGGAGAAGGAGCAGGAGGAGCAGGAGGAGCAGGAGGAGGAGGAGAAGTGGAAGCGAGAGGAAGGAAGGAGGGAAGGAAGGAAGAAGGGAAAGAAGGAAGCAGGAGAGTGAGAAGGAAGGAGGGGGAAGAAGGCAGGAGTGAGAAGGAAGGAAGGGGAAGAGTGAGAAGGAAAGAAGGAAGGAAGGAAGGAAGGAAGGAAGGAAGGAAGGAAGGAAGGAAGGGGGAGAGTGAGAAGGAAGGAGGGAGGGAGAAGAGTGGGAAGGAAAGAAAGAAAAAGACAGAAAGGGGGAAGGGAAAAGGAAGGATAGGTGGGTGGGGAATTCTGGGAGTTGAAGCCCATCCATCTTAAAGTTGCCAAGGTTGGTAAACACAGCTTTGGAGTTTTTCTTGGGTTTCTCCATTTGCTGGTAAGAATATTAAGCAAGGATTAAGCTCCTTGGCCGTTTGGAGAAAGCCCACCTAAGCAAATAAGGGCTAACTTCAGAAGAAACAGACATAGAAAACGTATCAGGGTCTCAAAGCGTATAAAACGTAAGGCTGGCGGTTGGTGGGGGGACTTTCTCCATCGATTCAGCTGCCTGCCTCCCTTCTTCGATTCTTGGAGTCACCCATCCCTTCAAAGGAAATCCTCTTTGGAAGCCCAGGTGGCATGAAATCATGTCTCTCAGATGATGGACCTTGGGGGTGGGGGGGGCTCCACCCGGCCGCGCTTCCCGCATCAACCCTGGTGGTTTGCTAGTTCTCTGCCCAAGAAGGAAACCACCAAGAGGGATTCTCAAGAGGATTTATGGGTGGATTCGAAGGACTTAATGCAAAAAATCTGGGAGTTTGGCCCACTGTTCGTTCTCCAGAATGGAAAATGAATTCGTATTGGGAATTGGCTATTATTCTCTTTCGAAAGCTCATCCGCCGAGTTCCCAAACTTGTTTTTCAAAAGTGGACACTATAATTGTTTTTTTTCAAAATTAAAAGAGCCGGTTTCTAACTTTCAAAGAAGCCTCTTTCTTCTATACACACATATTACAGCTGTATTATTATTTATGTCAATACAGCTGTATGATTATAACATAAATTTGTATTATTTGTGTTCCTCAGCACATCTACATCTGTCATGTTTACTACTATACAACCTCATTCCCTTTGACTTCAACGCCTCCCTAGGACTTAGACAAATAGTATGAACTTACCGTGTTTTCAATACGTGGCACCAACTCTACTCCTTGCCCAGCCAAGTCATCAAGAACTGGGTCTGTTTCACTCGGGGTTATTAGCTTTCAATGAGCCCGGGCTGCAACTTGTAGTGAATGAATTGTAATTTCCCTTTCGCTCGGAATCCATTCATTCCTTCTGAATGAAACCTCTTTACATTAGTGAAGCCAATCGGGGGGGGGGGGGATGCGTGGGGAGGCCGGCTCTCCAAGGAAAAAGAAAGATTTGTCATTCGTAGCACAACCGGGATTCTCGCTATCAAATCTTTTCAGTTGCTTGTTGACATGCTAAAAATCAGACTTGGGCTTACGCTGCATCCGATGCACATTCTGGCCCCCCCAATTTTTAACCGGAGTTCTTCCCAGGGCACGGAGGGGGGGCAGAAGTCGGAGATTAAGCAGCTGTGCTGGTAATGATGGTCCGGTTCCTTCCTTGGCATCTCTAAATAGTCAGAAATTCCTAGAGTCAGCCTGGGTTGATTTGGAGGAACTGAGCAGGATTCAACCAGGTTGGATTGTGGTTGGGAGATGCCAGAGATGCAGGTGGGAAGGAGAAGAGCCGAGGTGGCGCAGTGGTTAGGGTGCAGTACTGCAGGCCACTTCAGCTGACTGCTAGTTCTGCAGTTCGGCGGTTCAAATCTCACCAGGCTCAAGGTTGACTCAGCCTTCCATCCTTCCGAGATGGGTGAAATGAGGACCCAGACTGTGGGGGCGATATGCTGACTCTGTAAACCGCTTAGAGAGGGCTGAAAGCCCTATGAAGCGGTATATAAGTCTAACTGCTATTGCTATTGCTAAGTCAAAGGACATCCCATAGGAAGCCAGCAGCCCCAAACAGCTGGAACCTGGCAAGGTCCTCTCCACTGGTCTGTTGAGATCCTACTTCTGGGGTCTATTATGGTTGGTGTCTATTGTGGTTCTGTTACCTGTAAAGGTGCCACTTAATTCATCCTTGGCTGCAACTACCTTTAATGAGAGAGTCTCCTTGCTTTGCTAACAAAGTTCATTTTCTCTTCCTCCTAGGCATTTCCGTAACGAAGAAGACGCACACATGTAAGTAAGCCTCTCCTTCTCATCATTTTGACTTTGCTGTGGGGGGCGGGGACACCCCACCTGTCCTAACGGGGCTGCCTGCCTTGGGTTGAGACCCCTCCCAAATCAAGAAACAGGCGGGAGGCTGAACAGGGAAAGGGTTGTTTTAAAATCGATGGAGCTTCAGAGGGGACCACAAGGTTGGAAAAAAGAGAAGAGGATGATGTCCAGGTAGATGCAGGCCTTGGTGGAGTCATCTTCTGGTTGAAATATTCTCTCTGAAACAGAATTTGTCTTGACCCGGGGGGGGGGGGGCAGAGTTTTTTTGATAAGAATGGAACGCAAAGGCCAGAAAATTTAAGGAGTTCTAAACATCTGGTTAGAAACTGAGTCAGGCTGGATAAATGGTTTCCCAAAGGAGGGAAAGCTGATTTTAAAAAAGCAAAAACCTTTGGCTTCTGGAATCCTATACCATTGTTCATATCTGCTGTATCTTCATCTTTTACCTGCCTGAAAGCTTTTTCAGTGGATTGCTTTATTCTTCTAAGGCGAGTTTGCTTAGAAACCAGGTGACACTTGCTGTTCGCTGCAGGAAGCATGAACATCCTTAAATAATCTTCTAGTCCTCGTGATTCCACAGAGATCCTTGGGAACGTGACAGCGAGTTCAGGTTTCTTGAGGTTGCGAATAAAGTTAAACTGGATCCAAAAGAGATTTTCTTTTGGGTCCCCCGCTTCCACCCTGGCATCCCACCTTTGCAGGGCAAACCAAAATGGGGGCTCCTCTCGTTGTTTCCCACGGACGCCCCCCCCCCCTCCTCGGTAGCTGCTTAAAAGTCCTGCACGGCTCCTGCAGGCAAGTGGTTTCCCTCGGTTGGCGTGTCCCTCACACGGCCTCTTCTCTAGAAAACCTCAAGGGGTTGCAATCGGTCCTCTCCAGGGTCTTCCAGAGAAGAGGCCTTGTGAGGGACATGGCAACTGAGGAGTTTGAGGTGCAATTCATCGGTAGGTATGACATCCAACCCAAATCTGTTGGGAAGAGCCTTGCCTTTGTGAGATGCCCAGAACCGTCTCTGAAAGAAGGACCAGCATATTCTCCATTGTCCTTTGGGCGTCCGTCAAAGACTGGCCTTTTAAGGGTATTCTTCTTGTTATGGCCGATGAACAAATCACGCTGGTCATAGAGGACATTTTCGTGTGTATGTGGGGTTGTGCGTGCACAAGCTCTTTGTTAAGCTTCATGGAAGGAGAAAGGAGAAAGAAATTTCCCAAGGAAGGCCTACATTCCCTTCCTAGGCAGATGACTGAGCTGTTATTTTGCGTTCCGAATGTGAAGAAGTCAAGGCTGGGTTTTGATATATATTTTTTAGAGAGAGAGTGAGAGGAATGGAGAAAGAGAGAGAAAAAGAGAGAGAAGGAAGGAAGGAAGAAGGAAGGAGGGAGGGGAGGAGAGAGAGAGAAAGAGAATAAGGGAGAAAGAGAATAAGGGAGAAAGAGAGAGAAAAAGAGAGAGAAGGAAGGAAGAAGGAAGGAAGGAGGGGAGGAGAGAGAAAGAGAATAAGGGAGAAAGAATAAGTGAGAAAGAGAGAGGAAAAAAGAGAGAAGAAAGGAGAAAGAAAGAAAGAAATAAAAGGAAGGAAGGAGAGGGAGGGGGAAGGAGAGAGAGAGGAAGGGAGAAAGAGAGAGGAAAAAGAGAGAAGGGAGGGAGGAAGGAAAGAAGGAGAAAGAAAGAAGGAAAGAAAGAAAGAAGGAAGGGAGAGGGAGGGAGGGGGAAGGAGAGAGAGAGAGAGAGAGTTCTCTCCCGAACGGTGAACTTTCCCATATAATAGTTTGTGGTGGGTGCTGTTGGCACTGAAGCCCCCAGAGGAAAGCGTGCGGCTGAATCCTGTCCCCCGAGGCCAGAGAAAGCGCTGGTGGTCCCTTGTGTGTTTCTGCCTAATAGCCTAACCGGGCAGCCCGGGGGTCCCTCGGGGGCCTTCCCTGCAAGAGCTCTTCCTCCTCTTGGCTCCGATGGCTTATTAAAAATGATTTTATAATGAAGTTGCCTCAAATAGCTGCAAGTTCCTGCTTTGTCCTTGAAGCACTCTTTGCCCTGCTAAGAGAACTCCTCCTCGGCTCTGGTTTTCCACGGGAGCCTCTTCTGCTTGCTTGAAACTTTCCTTCTTTTTTTAACCAACTGCTAGATTACGATTGATTCTTCTCCCCCTCGGTGGGAGGGGAGGAACACCTGTTCCCCACCAGCTGCTTGGAACCCTTCAAATTCCTCAAGCGGCCATTAAGGGAGAGAGGCGGCCATTTGTTTTCCGCACGCTACTTGGCCATCAGTCAGGTGGATATTTTCTATGACTGACAAGGAAGGTTCTCCTTTCCGGCCCTGATGGCAGCCAGGCCTTGCTGAGCAAAGCGAGGAAGAGAGGTTGGACCTTGGCAACTTGAAGATGGGTGGACATCAACTCCCAGAATTCTTCCCTTCTGGGAAGTTCAAATCCAGAATTCATCCCTATGGTTGGCTGGGGAATTCTGGGACTTTGAGCGGCTGAGGTTGGGGAATATTGGGGTCGACAGCTGACTTCCTGGAGTCATGGATGCTCCATCCCTGAAGATAAACATCCATTGGTTTGGGACAGGATGTCCTGGACAGGATCCTAAGATTTTATATTCTGTACAGAAGACGTAGAATGGAAACAAGTGGATCCATTCTCTAGGCCCGTGTTGGTCAAGCTTAACAACGTGAAGATGGGTGGACTTCAACTCCCAGAATTCTGGGAGTGAAAGTCTACCCATCTTCAAGTTGGCCAGGTTGAGAAACATTGGATTAGGGACAGTTGTGAAATTCATTATTTTTTTATTACTGGTTCTGTGGGCTTGGTGGGCATGGTGTGGCTTGGTGGGCATGGCATAGTGGGCATGGCAGGGGAAGGATGCTACAAAATCCCCATTCCCCTCTCCACTCTGGGCCCAACCAGAGGTAGCATTTGCAGGTTCTCCAAACTACTCAAAATTTCCCCTACCGGTTCTCCGAATTACTCAAAGTTTCCGCTACCGATTCTCTGAATTACTCAAAATTTCCACTACCAGTTCTCCGAATTACTCAAAATTTCCGCTACCGGTTCTCCGAATTACTCAAAATTTCCGCTACCGATTCTCCAGAAGCTTCTCCAGAACCTGTCAGAACCTGCTGGATTTCACCCCTGGTTAGGCAGTTGGGCAGAGCTAGGACTTTGGACAGGTCAACCTCTTTTTGTCCAGTGGAGAAGACTCACTCTTAGCATGAAGACTTTCTTGGATTATGGATGGCTTGTTCAGGACCACAGTTCTTTTTTGGGAGCGCTTGAAGGAATGAAGCTGGTTCTGTCCCTGAGATGAGACAGCTGGTGCTGGGAAGCTGCAACGTGCAAGTTGGACTTTGTCCTTAATCCGCAAGAGCACCCTCTCTCTGACAAAGAAGGCCGCCTGTCAGTGGATGAGGAAGCGTTGAGATGCCTTCAAGATGGAGTTCCTTGATTCTGGTGACCACTGTCTCTTTCTTCTTGGCAGCTCTTGGGAAAAGTTATTTCTTTATCTCTTAATGCTTCCCTTATTAAACTAGATCTGTCAGCGGAGGAAATGCCAGAAACTTTCCCCAGAACAAAGAGATAGATTTCCTGTCCCAAATCTTAACAACTTTCAGTTCCTGCGGCATTCGAAACCTACTTTGGACTCTTTGCAGAAGACCCTTGAAATTGGAAATGGTAATTTGGGGTGGTGATGGATGTGTTTGGCAGTAGCCTCCTTCTTCTTAGGGCCTCATCAGGAGATCTTTAACTCACTATGGAAGCAGGCTTAATTAATAAATGCATTAACCATTCCAAGCAGCTTATCCGGGAGTGGAAATTACGTATAACCAAATGCTGGAAATTTCCATTTGAGCAACTGCCCTCAAACCTTCATTGAGCTTTATAGGGAGAACTCCAGAAAGAATGGATGCAATGGGGCCCCCAGATGAGTTTTTCTTCTATTGGTGGGGGGGGGGGGGGGCCTTTCTGACCCTATTAAGACTTGGCTTTGTCATCTCCTCCCTTGTGTTATACTTGCCATTCAGGAATCCCTGCATCCTTATCAGGGTGGCTTAAGATGATACAAACACACATGGATCAATTTCACACATCATATTGTCAGCATACATTTTTAAAAAAACCCCACAAATGTGCCAATGGGGACCCTGGATGGGCCTTGAAGCCTTTCACCCCCGACTCAAGAGCTCTTTGGAAGCCGTCCTGTCTGAACATCTTGTCTTCCTCTCTGCAGAAACTGTAGTTAATGACAGACGTCTCCCAACTGACAAGTTTAATGGTCCATAAAAATCCCAGCCCTTGGGGAGTCACTGGATGTTTATTGTTACACAAAGCCCAGGAGTAGATTTGTCACTTTCAGATTGAGGTGCCCTGTTCAAGCGGAGGAGAAGAGCAGCACCAGCGGCTTCCGGGGGATAGGAGGGGCTCTCGGGAAGCTCTGGATCCAACGCAGAAGATCTGGGCTTCAGGATCCTATGGGGGACCACCCTGGCTCTCTTCAGTGCCCCAGAGACAAGGCATGCCTCTCTCGGAAAACTGGTCCTTGGTCACCCTTTCTTCCCATCTTCTAAATGCCGAAGCCAGCAGCTGTTGCATCTTCCCTTGAAAAGTTGGTCTGCCAACCTCAGTTGTCCTCTGTCCCAGCTTTGGTTCCTTCTCCAGATCCTGGCCAGTCTCGTACTCAATTATCCCAGGTGCCACTCTAGGAGATGGTGGTTAGCAGACCTCACAACAGCCTAGACACACCTGGTTAGCACGTCAGAGTGGCTGCTTTCCACCATCGGCAGTTGCCTCCATGCCATTCCTCACCAAGAATGCCCTCCAGGGCAGATCTTCACCTCTCGCAATTAATGGTGACGCTCGCAAACCACCCACGTGAGAAAGTCTTTTCATCTCTTAGCCAGGGTGACCTCATTTATGCTCTAGGCTTTTGGGGAGGGGGGGAGGGCAATCCATCAATGTATATGGGGCCACTGGTGATTTTTATTACTTTAGCACAGGGGTGTCCAAACTTGGGAGCTTTGAGACTTGTGGACATGGCTGGCTGGGGAATTTTGGGCGTTGAAGTCCACAAGTGTTAAAAGTTCCCAAGTTTGGACACTCCTGCTTCAGTAGAATGTCCAGAATGCTTCGGACAGTATAGCCTGATGCTTCCAAGCCAAATGATTCATTCGAAGCTGATATGTGGACTAGACATCCTCCAGATTCATATTTGATCTGCTACAGAGGTTAAATCCAATCTAAAATTACGGAGAAATTTCCAAACAGAGAGAACAATTAATTGGATGAAGAGACGTGTTGTAAGGCCGAAGGTCATTTCAATGGACCTTCCATCAGGCGCTAGTCCCTAGGAAGGCATGAAAGTGTGTGGGCACCTCAAGAGTTGCTGAACACGCTTTCCAGTGGTTTAGGATGGGCCTTCCTTTAATGCGCCTCACACATTATATAAACTAGCAAAACCAGAACAGAGAATGCGAAGCAATAGCAGCAATGATTTATTCCCGGGCCTCAGACTAGGCAGGCAGGCATGCACACAAAGCTTCAAATACGTTTGAGTTAAAGCGATTGTCCCCCAGGGAAAGGGATTTGGGCTCCCATGCTGAAGGGTCTCCTGACCCCAAATGCAAGGACAGGAACAGGTGATCAGGTTAATCTACCCTGGACAGATCCCCAAGCTGAACTCTTTTTTTCCCCCTCAAAGTTTTTTATTTTTAATATAACTTTACACATATTATGGAAGCAAAGCTGTTGACTGGAATTTCCCTCTCATTTACATCATCAATTTTACACCATAACTTGGTTTTCACTTTCAGCCAAATTGTTTTCTTCCATCATTTTCCATTTTTATACTCATTTTTTCTTAGTACATAAACAATATTTTCAGTTGCCCCTTCAGAAATTGCACCAAATTATCGTTTCGTATTTCTCTATTGGTCTACTTTACTACAAACAGTATATATCCTCTAGTTACGTTTTGACATAGAGAGCATTTCTTTCCATTTTTTCTACAATTAACAAAGTATTGTACTTTCTTTATTTCTTAATTAGTCGAATAACAACACCAATCATACCACTATTCCCTTTAATCTACTAATACACCTCTTTCCCCCTTTCTTCCTCTTTTATCCATTCTCTTTTGGGCTCTCATGAATTCCACTTTTGTTCGTTTTTCCTCTTCTCCTAACTTCTTCTTTTTCTTGTTTTTATGGTTATAGTATCTTTTCTTCGGAGTATTCCTTTTTATTATTCCGGTACCTCTCCTACCCCCTGTTCTTCTCCCTTCCTTACTATCTTGTGGTTTCTTTTTTGGGGGAGATCCCCAAGCTGGACTCTGTGAGACGTTATTCAGTGGTCCAAACTCCGACTCAAATCAGATTCCAACCTAGTAAGGAGCATCGCTGTGCAAACCAGGGGAATCCCGAGTGGAACGGAGTTCCAGACTGAGCAAAATAATGATTTCCTAAAACTTATTTCCCACCACATATTTCAGGGGAATCTCACTTGGCCCCATCTCTAGACCCTAGGCTAACCCAAGGACCCAATCCACGCCTCCCTGGGGAACAGCCTCTTCCATTATTCATAAGCAGGGAGTGATGGGAGTTGTAATCCACACCCCAGGGAGCATCAAATGGAGGGGAGGGCTGCATGGGGCTGTTCTCCTGTGAAACCTACCCCCATTTTATTTATTTATTTCTGTGTGTTGAATTTCTACGTGACTTTGGATAGCTTTTTCCTTACAGATCCTCTCTAAAGTTGCTCAGTTTTTTGCTGAGATGCTTCCAAATTCTCCCTCTCAATTCTCATTTCTGCAAACTTGGGAATTGCGTGGAAGAACTCGTGGTCCCTTTCGTCTGGGCCAGGATTCAGGGACATTTGCTGGCTTCAAAGCCCAGCTACTAGAAGGGGGGAAAGGGGGGGGAGGAGGATCCTTTCAGTAACTGGCGTTAAGAGGGAGACATAAACCTTCCATCAGTTACCACACCAAGAACCCCAGACAGGCAGTCCTGAGAGTGAAATAAGAGACAGTGGAAAATCAGCCTCCAGAAGGAAACCCACGATGTCAGGATTGGATTCCGGGGCCGGGCATACCCTCCTCTCGCGATGCCCTCCCCAAAATAGATGCATTAGCTTATGTAAACTTGGCAATAGGCGCTCGGTAAACATACACCAACTTACTCATGCTGGCTGCATGAAACGTAGTCACACATACGGCTGGAATTGGGAGTTTGGTTCCCCCACCTTTTATTTAAAGAGGAAACCTGAAAAGCCACGGCATTTTTCTCCGTCTCACCATCGGAGGCCACAGAATGAGAACCTGGGGCAGGTGGGAGGCTCTGTGGGGGCTCAGCTGGGCACCTGGGACAAGGGCTGGAGTGTCTTTTCTTTGCCCGTGGAAAAGTCCCGGCATCGGCTCCCGACACCAAGGCAAACATTTTCTCAAAGGGCTTTCTAAGATGCCAGGAAAGAGCTTTGCCTGCGTCTTAGCCCAACAATTGAAAACTATCAACAAGTCGTTTTTTAAAAAAAAGAAACAATTCACCTTAGTTAGTCCATCATGGATTCTAATACGAATGGGCGCCAGAATCAATTCTGATTTTATCTTTTGGTGAAAAGCAGCTGCATTTAGGGCCCACCTGAAAGATAAGAAGGAAACATCTGCCCTTTGATGGGTGTCAGCTGGAATTTGGGTGCACCCTGGAGAAAATGCCTCCTCTTCTTCTCCTCTTCCTCCTCCTCCTCGTCCTTCCTCCTCCTCTTCCCCTTCCGAGGTGGCGCAGTGGTTAGGGTGCAGTGCTGCAGGCCACTTCAGCTGACTGCTATCTGCAGTTCAGTGGTTCTAATCTCACCAGCTCAAGGTTGACTCAGCCTTCCATCCTTCCGAGGTGGGTGAAATGAGGACCCGGATTGTTGTTGGGGGTGATATGCTGACTCTGGAAACCGCTTAGAGAGGGTTGAAAGCCCTATGAAGCGGTATATAAGTCTAACTGCTATTACTATTCCTCTTCTTCTCTGGTCTAACTGCCCTCCATCGTTGCCTGGCCGGAAAGCTGACGGAGCTGGCTTTTTAATGAAGTATAAAATTGACTGAAGTTGAATTTGCCTGGAACTGGGGAAGAAATAGTGATTGTCTCTTTTTAAAAAAAATGCATATATAATTCTTCACATTTGTTGTTTGGCAGCAAAGGCGTCTCTTTGATTGTCAAAGGAAACCACACATCAAGAAGGCTCGGCGGCCCCTCCCTCTTCCTCCTCCCCCCCCCCATATATGTTTGTGTGTGTAAAACACAAGCTGTTGTTGTTTCTGCCTTTGGTTCCTCTTCCCCCGAGAGCTCTGCTGGGGAGGAGGGGGTAAGAAACATCTAACCTTGTTTTGGCAAGGACCAGCCCTTCTCTTTCTGCATTTCGCCGGGCGAAATTGGGGGGGGGGCTCCAACTGGCAGGGATCATCGCCTGGCATCTCCACCTCCGCAAAGTCAGAGCCCCGAAGGAAGTGGGTTTCTGATCTGCCTCGGAAGGCCTTACTCGCAAGAGCGGTGGGTGCAGAAGGGCATCAGACTGGCTAAGCGTTATTTTTTTTTGCACCGTCTCTTGTCTCTGAAGAAGAGAATCCACGTGAGGGAGGTGGCACAGAGGATTTCCTGGGCCTTCTGCTTGTCCCACGGTTTCCCTGCCTCTTTTCTCTGCCCAGGCTGGGCATTTTGTAGGAGATGCGTTTGCTCATCTAGAAGGAAGGACCCTTGGCGGACCAATCCAGGACCATCTAAGTCAGGGATCCACAACCTTGGCAACTTTTTAAGACTTGTGGACTTCAACCCCCAGAATCCTTTCATCCTTTGGGAGATGGCTGGCTGGGGGAATTCTGGGAGTTGAAGTCCACAAGTCTTAAAGTGGCCAAACTTTGGAGACCTCTGATCTAAGAGGTGAGACTGCAGAGGAAGGGATGACAAGAGAGTCAGTTATGCTGGCTGGAGAATTCTGGGAGTTGAAGTCCACAAGTCTTAAAGTGGCCAAAGTTTGAAGACCTCTGATCTAAGTGGAGAGATTGCAGAGGAAGGGATGACAAGAGAGTCAGTTATGCTGGCTGGGGAATTCTGGGAGTTGAAGTCCACAAGTCTTAAAGTGGCCAAAGTTTGAAGACCTCTGATCTAAGTGGAGAGATTGCAGAGGAAGGGATGACAAGAGAGTCAGTTATGCTGGCTGGGGAATTCTGGGAGTTGAAGTCCACAAGTCTTAAAGTGGCCAAAGATTGGAGACCTCTGATCTAAGTGGAGAGATTGCAGAGGAAGGGATGACAAGAGAGTAAATTATGCTGGCTGGGGAATTCTGGGAGTTGAAGTCCACAAGTCCTAAAGTTGCCAAGTTTGGAGACCTCTGATCTAAGTGGAGAGATTGCAGAGGAAGGGATGACAAGAGAGTCAGTTATGCTGGCTGGAGAATTCTGGGAGTTGAAGTCCACAAGTCTTAATGTGGCCAAGGTTGGAGTCCCCCTCCTCTAAGGGCAGCTGACTTTAGCAAGAGAAGCATTGGAGCCCAATGGAAAACGAATCCTCTTCAATGGCTTCCTTCCCTCCCTTCTTTGCTGAAACAAGACGGGGTTGAGCGAACGTGGCCTCATTTTAAGACAAATAGATATATAGAAAGATGTATAAACCCTTTAGAGCAGTGTTTCTCAACCTTGGCAACTTTAAGTCCTGTGGACTTCAACTCCCAGAATCCCCCAGCCAGCGCAGCTGCGCTGGCTGGGGGATTCTGGGAGTTGAAGTCCACAGGACTTAAAGTCGCCAAGGTTGAGAAACACTGCTTTAGAATCCCCTTGGTTTCTCTGCAGAATACCACAGTGCTCAAGATGGCCATATTCAGGGTGAGCCCCTCCTTGGGCCCAGTTGCTTTGAGCTAAGACTTAAATCTCTGCTCCAATCGAGAGAGATTTGCTGAAGACTCACAAGGGCCATTTTCCTTTCAGGGCGGAGTGGGGGTTGAGCAACTATTCGGTTGGCTGAGGGGACTTGAACTGGGGCTCCTAGGAGCAAACCATCCCGTCATCTTCCTAGGCCTCCATTTGTCTACGTGCAAATGTGTCATTCCGTCTCGATGTCATGTTTAGCCTTTGGCCTCCCCGAGCATCTGTCCCGATGTGCAACAGGCATATTTATGGCTCTGATGCATGTCAGTCTTAATTGCACAGCCCCACCCACTTAATTTGAAGCCGCTCTGGAGGACGGCAACACACACACACGCACACACAGCCACACACCCTTCCAGGCAGCTTCACCCACTCGCTTCTTCACTTACATAACAGGTTCCCAGGCTCGGCTCAGCAGCGCGAAGGTCAAGGCGCATCTTCTGTTCTCAGTTTTATTGATCGGCTGTTTCTCTCCTCCCCGCCCCCAAGAAACCAAACCGGGGTCCACCAGACGGATGTGAAACTCCCCACATCAATTTGCACGAAGAGATGCGCGCTTTGAAAGAACGATTGGGATTTCAAAGGAGAGCGTGTAGAAAGGTGGTAGGAATGGGATGAAAGAGAGGCGGTGGGGGGGAGGGGGAGGGAGCAGATCAGGTCCCAGCTTCCAATGGAATCAGTGAAGAACTTCACAACACTCCAGCCTTTCCCCAATGTTCATGGTTGAGAGGAACATTTAAAAGTCCACTTAAAGGTCAAGAGAACTCTATCGCAGAGCCTTCGCTGCCTTCTTGCCTATGGTGGTCATTGGCCACAGACAGCATGGCTGGGGTCAATCAAAGTTGGGAGGGGCTAAGTAAATGGAAGGAGTCTGATTGAGAAAGTCTGTTCTGAGCTCTCCCCCTCCCTCCCTCCCTCCCTGTCTGTCTGTCTGTTTGTCTATCATCCATCCATCCATCCATCCATCCATCCATCCATCCATCCATCCATCCATCCATCTATCTATCTATCTATCTATCTAATCTATCATCTATCTATCATCTATCTATGAGCCACGGTGGTGCAGTGGCCATAATGCAGTACTGCAGGCTCCTTCTGCTGACTGCCAGCTGCTGCAATTTGGCAGTTCGAATCTCACCAGGCTCAAGATTGACTCAGCCTTCTATCCTTCCAGGGTGGGTAAAATGAGGACCCAGATTGTTGGGGGCCATAGTCTGACTCTATAACCGCTTAGAGAGGGCTGTAAAAACACTGTGAAGCGGCATATAAATCTAAGTACTATTGTTATATCTATCTATCTATCTATCTATCTATCTATCTATCTATCTATCTATCTATCTATCTATCTCGATTTATCTGATCTATCTTCTGGTCTAATCTTCATGATTGTTGGCTCTTGATCCGTTGACCGATTCTACGACCAAGCAGCTAACCGGGCCTTCCCTTGTGTGAACTGAGATTTTGCTTCTCACAATTCCTCTGAAAGCCAGAAGCCACCAAGACCACAGATTGCCCAAGTGTTACGTGTTCCTTGCTAAATGGTGTCATTCCGTTCCGGGTACAGAATGTTCTAGTTCTTTGGCTGGATCCCTGCGGAAAACCTCTTTTCTGTATCCTGCTTTTAAACCTGACCCTCATATTTCACGGCAGAAAAACATGTCATAATCTTTCACTCAAGTTTGACAACTGACAAGCCTTTGAGTAGCCTCCTCAACCATGATTTGAAACTGAGCTGAAATCATCGATAATGAAGTCTTGGCGTGACACACACATGGCTGAATACCTCTGGCCAGTAGTGGAAGGTGGACGCGAACAGGTTTCCAGCCACAACACAATACAAAGGTGCAATGAAGAATATCTGGATGTCCACAGGCCTGGAAGCGCATTTCACTAAACCGAGATCCTTCCAGATAACCCCCGTCCTAACCCCAATAAATCTCATCATTCCACCCATTGTGGTTCTAATTAGGAATATAGCAATAGCAATAGCAGTTAGACTTATATACCGCTTCATAGGGCTTTCAGCCCTCTCTAAGCGGTTTACAGAGTCAGCATATCGCCCCCAACAACAATCCGGGTCCTCATTTCACCCACCTCGGAAGGATGGAAGGCTGAGTCAACCTTGAGCCGGTGAGATTTGAACAGCCGAACTGCAGAACTGCAGTCAGCTGAAGTAGCCTGCAGTGCTGCATTTAACCACTGCGCCACCTCGGCTCAGTGAAACTAAAGCAGCAGAGGACCTCAAGGTGAGGAGGTGAAGATGGAAGTTGAAGTCTACACGTCTTCAAGTGGCCAAGGTTGAGAAACTCTTGCGTAGATCTTCCATCTTCTTTTCACCCATTTCCACCACCACCACCCATCTCGACCCATTGAATATCCTTCCAGAGAAAGGTCCCTTCACCAGGGGCAGAGCATCTGCCACTGGTCAAAGCACGTCAACATTGATGAATGCCATTCAGTAAACGCGGGCTCTGAGTGTAAGCTGTAAACCCATTATTGACACGTAGTGTGGTTGACAGAAATGTCAATAGCAATCAAGGGAGCGTTTCATAACACAGGGATACATAAGAAATAGATTGTTTTGCTTGACTGGATGGAAAGGCTGCCGTATCACCTTGCTAACCAAGCTACCTTTTGCGTTGTGTTTTATTTTTCTTCTTTTGCAAGCTGCAGAACCTCACATAAATGGGAATAAACCAACCCCTCTGAACGGGGCTGCGGTGGAGATTCAGAAGAAGAGCCAAAGATGCATTAAGACCAGCTCCTTGTGTTCACTTGCATAAATGAATCAAGGCAAATTACACTCAGGATGACACGCGAATCCCATCTTTGCTTCTATCCATAGTTATGTGTCAACTGAGAGCTGCCCATGTTTTGTTCTCTTCCTTTTATTAATTTTTTAGTTAATAGCAGTTGTTATTGCTTTTCTCTAAATTATCCCTGCATGGGGCATGTCTCCTCACTGTCCCTCGGTCTGTCTGATGTCCTTGCAAGATTGGCCCTCATCTGCTTTCTTCCCTTCAACGCTCCCTCTTCCCAGGCATTCTCACACCTGCTGTTGGCCACTGTTCCTTCCTTGGTTGTGTTTGGAGGTGTCTGTAGTTTTCTGGGGTAACCAGGGCCGAAAAACATTGGCTCAGTTGTCCCCCATTGTTAGTGAAGGCTGGGGAATGAGGGCAGACCTTCAGCTGTTGTCCACCATTGAGATGAGCGACCCCACCAGAGTGGGCTTCTTGGATGCCCACTCTAACAGCAGCCCCCTCTTCATTTGGTTGGAAGATTAGCCTTCCTGCTTTTGCCAGCCTTCCCATGTTGTGGTGTGTGAGAGTTTGGAAGGGATGCTTCCAAGCAGCTGTTGTATTGTCTCCTTGAAACGACGGTGGCATTGCTATCTTTTAAATATATGTTTGTGATGTTACTTCTGCGTCGAACGATTATTGTCACAATCCGTCTGCTCCACCAGAAATCAACCCTAATTACCAGCTTCTCTTTGTCTGGGTTGGAAACAAAATATAAGATCGGTAATCATTTAAAGCTGTGGATCTTAAGGTTAAACATTTGACAGTCAGACACCGGCTTAATGGAGCATGAGATTGTTCAAACTCATGGCCTGGTACGACTTGAACTGTCACCAGAAGAGACTAACCGTGGTCTGGCCTGCCTTACAACACCATTAAGCCATCTTTCCTTTCTTCGTGAGATGGAAGCGTGTTGACGTGTGTATCAAAATTTCAGAAAGCTGTAACCCCAAAGTATTACCTATGTAGAAGTAGCTGTAGGCTCCTTCTGATATCAGGAAGACCTTGATGTAAACCCACCCTGAGCTGTGCAGATGTTACCCTATTCCTGGTGAGAATAAAAAGAGAACATTTAGAGAATAGGTGCAAGGCACATTTTATCCGAGCGCAGGGCTGAGCCAAATAAGCCAACATATTTCCTTAGCAATGCAGAAACTTCCTCTGGATTTGGGTGGTTCTTTGCGTCTTTCCTTGCTTCTGGGTCTGCCTTGAAATGTGGTTTTAATTATGGTTTATCTTGGAGTGCCAGGGAGTTACATAAAGGGCCACGATTGTTGGTTTTCTTTTCCTTTCTCTTTCTCTTTCCCCATCCCCTGGCCAAGGTTAGGCAGAAGACAGAGTCCTTCCTGTTGCCTGTCTTTTCCCCACCGATATTAATGGCTTTTGATTCTGAAGAACTAACTCAGGGTGAAGGACACCTTAGCAGTAGCAATAGCAGTTAGACTTATATACCGCTTCATGGCGCTTTCAGCCCTCTCTAAGCGGTTCACAGAGTCAGCATATCGCCCCCACAGTCTGGGTCCTCATTTCACCCACCTCATGACCCATTTACCATCACATCGCCTCGTGACAGAAATTCCAGACCCAATTGTTGTCGTAAGACAAGGACCATCTCCCTGCAGGCTCTTGTATGCAGCATCGCAGAGTGCCAAGTCAACGCAATCTAAAACGCAACAAATGGCTTTCGCTCTTATTAGGAGAGGCTGTACAAGCTGACACCCCTCCCCTCCCCACACACACACCTGTGCACACTTGATATGCGACGCGCACAAGGAAGAAAAAATGGGGAGGAATTGGCCACGGAGACGAAAAGGTGTTAAAGAGTTTCCCACAATTAGCTTCGCCCTTTGCCTCGGCCTTTCCTTCCTGTCTCGATGCTCCAGTTCCTTTTTCAAGAAGGGAGAAATGATCGATGAACACGAAGGAAGATACGATATGTGCAGAGAGGGAGGGGCCCGTTTCAGAGCAGGAAGCCCCCCCTCCTCTGACGAGGGGTCTCTGCTTAATGGCGGTTGAATGCTGCAGTCCTTTGAAGCCCACCTACACATTGGCAAGGTGCCTTAAGACCAAATCAGCCTAGGGATGTGGGATATCAATGGTTCTGGCCACGGAGGGTCCGGAGAATGAATTTCTACCTTCAGGAACATTCGGGGGCCTCTTCTGTGAATATTCCACACCAAGAAGGCAAAACCTCTTTTGCATCTGGAGATTGACAAAGAACATTGGCCATCAATTAGAGGGGAGAAGCGGCTTCGTGGATATTGTGACATCCTTGTGGCTGGTTCTGATCCCCGTGGCGTGACTCCAGGCTGTAACCGAAGATCTTGGAAGCACTTTTGACATGCTCTTGGCCTTCCCTCCTCTCTCTTTTCCAAGGGGGGGACAGATTGGGTGTGAGGGATTGTCAGACTGACCGCCTGGGACTTGGTGCATCTGCCAGAACCAGGGTGCCTGGGAAGAATAGCCGCATGGAGCTTGTAGTCCAGAAGGAGCCTTCTTGTAGATCTGCAGCCCCTCCCTCCGTGCTACCCCCACCCCTTCCAAAGCCAGCTGTCTCCCAGGCATATTTTAACACACACTGTTTGTATACAATTCTGGCTTCTAGCAATCCCGTTGAAAGCTTTGATCTCCTGCCTTTTTTCCCCATCTAGAAAGAAGGGAGCGAAGAAACTCTGTTTTGCTGAGGCAGACAAAACGCGGCGGAATTCAGTTTGGTGGGTTTCCTGCCCACCCCCCAACCCCCCTGCTCCTTCCTGCTGCCGCTTTTCATTTCTGCTCCATTCGGTAAACCCTGGCCCAGCAGAAAAGGCCATTTCTCTCGAGCGACATGATCTGCAGTTCGTTCAAGTCCCAAAGTCCTAATTATTGCTTTTGTCTTGTCAAAATTGTACCCAAACACATCAGCCACGAATTGTGTGAACAGGCCGAGCTGGGCCCAGCAGAAGGTTTGTGGGGGGTGTGTATGTGTGTGTCTCTGCCTTCCCTTCTCCAGTTCCAAGAGCTGGAGGGCTGCTCCTGATCAGCGGCGGGGTGGGTGGGTGGGTTCCATGGGGGGGGTCTCTTGGTCTGCGCCACCAGACGAGACTCAGTCGATAATCTGGAGGTTCCCCCCCACCCCACAAGACATGGAGAATGCAAGGCTCATTTTCATCTTTTTCTCTTTCTTCAGTTGATACGTGGTGTGGACGTTAAGTGAGCCACGTCCAATTTTATGGCCTTTTTTTTCTGCCAAGGTTGTTAAACAAATCTGGTTCCCCCCCATTGGCTTTACTTGTTGAAAGCCAGCTGGAGAGGTTGCAGACCCAGGGGGCTAAAGCTGCTCTTAAGGCAAGTTCCCCGAATGTGGATGGTGGGACTGTGGGGGGGGGGATGCTTATGGCCAGGCTTCACCAATGCTTAGCCTTTTTTAGGGCAAAGTATGTGGGGGCCACCCACCCCAGGTGCACCTTGACTCCGGCAGGATCCACCTGGCCACTGCTGTCTGTGTGTGTGTGTGTGTGTCCCGAAATGGCCAAAAAGGGAGGGGAAGGAAGCAGGGGTCCCGGAGCCCCTCCCTCCCAGTTTGCCCTGCTGCGGGGTCCCAAGGGAGGGGGCATGGGCAGCCCTCCCCCTCTGCCCCCTCGCCCGGCCTGGCGCAGCAGCGCAGCAGCCCCCGCGCCCCTCCCGCCTCTGCTGCGGAGGGAGGGAGGGAGGGAGGGCGGGGAGGCGGAGCGGCGGCGGCGGCGGCGGGGCGAGGCGAGCGAGGGGCGGCCCGGCGGGGCTCCGGGCGGTCACATGGCGCCTCAGCTGGGCCGCGGCGCGCAGGAGGCGGAGGCTGCCGTTGCCTCCGCCGCTGCCAGGGCCGGTCGCGCTGCCTGGCGGGCGCCTGCCGCGGAGGAGCCGCAGCCGGAGCCGCCGCAGCCCCGCCGAATGATGTGCTTGGTCAGCGCCGCGATGAAAGGTGAGCGCCACCGCCGGACTCCCCTCGCCATGCCCGGCCTGCCTGCGTTGGGGGGGCTGGGCAGGGGCGGCAGCGGCTCGGTCCCAGCCCGCTTGGCCGCAGCGCCGGCCCGGCTCCCCGGGCTCAGGGCAGAGCGGGCGGCGGAGCCCCGGACGCCGCTTCGGCGGGGCGTTGCGGGCGAGGGTGCCGGCCCGGCCTTAGGGGTCCCGGGGCGGGGGGGTCTCCCGGGAGGAGGAGGAGCCGCGGTCGGTGCCTGGACGGCAGCCAGACTTTGCCCCTCCGCGGGGAGAGCCACGCGTGTTGGGGCTCCGGCAGCCCCGCTCGGAATGGCGTCCGGGCTTCTTCCCCGCGCCAACTCCCCTTCCGGAGCGGGGCGAGTCCGGGACCCCGTTGAGCTGCGTGAAAAACCGGAGCCGTCTTGGAGAATTGGGGCGCGGGGCTTTTGGGGGGGGGTCTTTCTGCGCCTTAAGAGCCCCGAGTCTCCCCCTTTGCAGGGCAACGTGGGCAAAGCCTCAAGTAACGCCTCGCTGCTTAATACTTCAAGCCCCCCCTCGCCCCCCCCCCAAATAGCAGTGCCAAGTTTCCAGTCCGCTCTGCTCCTCTTGCTGGTGGAGTCCGCGGGGGTTGAGCAATGGCCCTCTGGGCGGGGAGCGTTGGGTGTTGTTGTTGTTTACGGTGCTGCAAAAGATGATCCCGAGAGTCCAGCCGGGGAGAGAAGTTGCGTGTTGGTTTCATGAGCTCCGGGAGAGGCTTGATTGGCCCCCGGCTTTGGCTGCCTTGGAGTTTGCCAGCCCGATTCCTCCGCAGTTCTCACTTTACGCGACCCTCCGAGTTCCCCTGGCTCGAGAAGCGCCGTTTAATTGGGCTAATAGAGTTGTTAAATGGCTTCCGTGGCATGGAACGGATTTGGCACGAACTTCCCTTCCTTAAACCATGGCTAGATGTGCAGGTCTTCCTCTGTAGGGAAACCGGGGCTGGCTTCCTTTGGGAAAGGGGGGTCCTGAACATTTAGGACAACAGCTTCGGCACCCCGAGGCTGCTCCCCAATGATGGCGGGGAGCTTGGAGCCTGCCTGCGATAGAGAAACTCAAGGCTGAGCTCTGGGGTTGTGGAGAAGCCCAGTCGAGAGGCACAGAAATCTCCCCCAAAGCGCCCACCTAGCAGCTCATCGAATCCATCGTGGGCAGCAGCTTCCCAGAGCATTGTCCCTGCCTGAAAGGAATGGGCACCGGGTGCCAGTTAAGTTGGCTAGGTGGTTGAACATCCCGGAGAGCATCAAACCAGTTGAAATGGGAGCTGGCTGGTGAGAGGCTTGGGTGATTGTCAAGTCCCACAAAAATGATTTTGTGCGATATCGTCTCTGACACGTTGCTTTAGGCTGGGTTTGTCATATCACATTTAGGTCTTAATCTTCCCATCTCTAGTCTTGCGGGCAGAGGAAACAGATCTCCGGTAATGACTGTGAATGTTGGTGTTACGCTGTTGTCTTCGCCTTCTTGACTCGTGGCCCTTCTTGTTTCTTTTTCGATTTGGCAGTCAAAAGCTGCGGGAGGAATCGACGTTAATAGCACTGATTAATTTCTCTCGAACGTGACGGACTGCAGCCTTGGTCTATTGCTAACAGATTTGTGAAAATCATATCTCTCCCCCCCCCTCTCTCTCCCTCCCTCCCTCTCTTTAAATAATGCCTGTACCTCTCCCTTGTCTTGGGCTGACCTCTGGCTGCTGGGAAGTGATAGATTTGCTGGTTTGTGCAGAGAAAAGGAGATGGGAAGCATCAGGGACTTTTTAAGCTAAAATGTACAGTGGAAGTGGAGAAAATGGGTCTTGATCGTAAGATTATTTTACCGCATGTTGCTGTTTTGTAGGGCTTCGTGGGAGATTCAATGATTTAGATTAGGACTCTCAAAATAATGTAGAACTAAAATGGAACACATGCCCTTCCGTATTTTCCTGTCCTCACCACCCCCCAAAAAAATTAGGGGCAGCAGATTGCAGGGACTCTGCCGTATCCCTTTGAAAATGAGCTCCATATTCAAAAGGATAAAAAGTTAAGAGTCAGAGGAGGGGGGTGAAAAAGAAGATAGTTCAATTAGGCCATTTGTGATAATTGTCAGAATTGTCATTCTATTGTTTCTTTTTCATCTGTCTTATGTCAATGTGGGTATCTGGAGGGTTGTGGTACAGTTTAACAGCTCCCCATCGCTACATGAAATGAAGCGGCTCTTCGTTTTTACGGTTAAAAAGCCATGGGAATAATCTGTGAGTTGACTGTCCTGAGTAAAGTTTAAAGTTTAATAATATTTATATGCCGCCCAATCCTGTAGACTCCAGGTGGCTTACAATACCGAAATAAAATCAAAAATAAAATACAGGGAAAGAGAAAAGATAGATTTAAAAAACAACACACCATATACTCCGTTCTAAATGGGACTGGACCGTATTTTAGGGTCAAGAGCCCCAGGCCTGCCGGAACAGCCAGGTTTTAGTGGCTTTCCGGAAGGCCGAGAGTGTGGGAAGGGTCCGGATCTCTGCGGGGAGATCGTTCCACAGGCTCGGAGCAGCAAGTAACCCCTGCAGTAACGCTGTAGAATAGCAAAATGGCATTTTAGCTGAGCCTTTCAGAGCCTCGCTTTGCAAAGCCCAGATCTCGGTCAATAACAAAATAAACCATAATCTGATATCAGAGAGTTACCAAAGCAAGGAACAGACAGGAACTGTATCTTCCTTCCCAAAGGAAAAAGTCACTCCGAGTTCTTTGCACAGAGCCTGGAGAAGAAGATAGTCCCAACACTGATGATTATAAACGGCCCCCCGCATTGGATACCCCGGCATTCCTCCATAAAGGTTTTGTAGTTTTGCTACAATAAAGCTACACTTTGCCTAAGTCTTCATTTCTGGGAAATAAACTCTCCAAGCACTTTGCCTTCTGAACCGAGGCAGGCTGCTGTAATTAGCTCAAGGAAACAAAAATATTGTGGTGAAGCAGGCCCTTTGTTGTTAAAAAGGAAAGGTGAAAGTAATTGGACAACTCTGTCGTACGGCAGATTTCTGTTAATAATAAATAATAGAGCCGTGATTGAGAAGGGACATTAGAGGCCCGGCACATCGAGCAGGACTGCTGTGAGGCTCAGTAAAGAGTGCAGAAATTTGCCATCTATTAAACCGTGTCTTGCCCTTCTTGCTGATATTTTGGAATATTTCTCTCTGCTGCTTGAGCCTCCAAAGTTGTGACTGGAGCTTGTGATCTCCTTGTCAGAAATGAGAGCTATGAAGGTGGAAATAAAAAGGGGGGCAGGAGGCCACAAGGCGTCACAATAATCGGTTTCAGCGCAGTGGAATTCACACAGAATGCAACCACTGTGGCTGGATCAAGCTATGGTTAATACCCTGGTTTTAGCATGAACTATGAACCTGGTCGCCGTAGATGAATTCACTCCCAGAAGGTCTGTGGAAGGTTTTCCTTTCATGTTTAATTGCAATCTGTTGTTTTATGCAGATTTGACAGACTGTATATTTTAGCTGGCATGTTTTCATTAAAGGCTGTTCCTGTTTCCCTGCTCCTTCTATCGTGTCATCTAGTTCAGGTTACTCCTCTTTCGAAGGGTATTCATTTCATCAGTAAATAACCAGAGGAAAAGCTTGGTTTCTCCCACTCTGCCTTCTCTGAATTGGCTCTGTAGATGAAGCATTTTTAAAGATTAGGTTCCTTTTACTGGCACCTACATCCAAACTCCCTTTCTCTTGTTTCTGTTGTGGCAAATTTGGGGGGGGGGGGAAACTAACTGACCACTGCCTTGCAAAGCTCAGCTGGTTGGCACCATTAGCCCAGGAATACGGGCAGGCACCCCCTGGACTGGCAAATTTGGGGGGGGGGAAACTAACTGACCACTGCCTTGCAAAGCTCAGCTGGTTGGCACCATTAGCCCAGGAATACGGGCAGGCACCCCCTGGACTGGCGTTCACTCCACCTGCACTGCCTTCCCAGTCCCTGAACTGGTGGGCTAGGGGAGGTTAAGAGTGAGAATGCTTCAGGCACTATAAAGAAAGCAGCCCGTTGGCTTTGGAAGTGACCCAGCTGGGTGGATTCTTTGACATCAAGTTCAAGCCATAGGCCAGTCCCAAAGCAGAGTATAATAATAGCATTCTCTGACCAATTGTTGGAGCTCCGGTTATGGGTACATCTTGAGGTCTGTCCTTCCTTCCTTCCTTCCTTCCTTCCTTCCTTCCTTCCTTCCTTCCTTCCTTCCCTCCCCCCTCCCTCCCTCCCTCCTTCCTTTCTTCCCTCCCTCTCTCCCTCCCTCCTTCCTTCCTTCCTTCCTTCCTGATAGCACATTACAACCAACCATCGAATCAATCATGATACAACATAAATACGTAACACATAAACTGCCCATGGTAAGGTCTCACACACATATAAGCACACACAATACTACAGTGGTAACTTTGAACAGCAACGCAACAACCAGCAATATCAGGGTCACAATTAATTGGCCAATTGCCATCCACGGAGTGATCCCCATCAAAAATTACCAGCAAAATTACCAGCAAGACAACCTAAGTTATCAGAGGCCCTCAAGAACAATTCAGGTTTGTTCTCCATACGGATGGAGAGCAGAAGAGCTATAATGGGTTTCTATTTTTCTGGGTATTGTTGACAAGAGGAACTGATGTAATTATTATTTAATACTATACGATACGGGCTATGTATAGTATGCATGTGAGGGTGTGTTATGAAAATGGAAATAAAAAATATTCATAATAAAAAATAATAATAATAAAAAAAGAACAATTCAGGTTTGGGGGCTCCATCTGCAGGTGTGTGTGTGAGAGAGACTCATGTGTCCTCATCCATGATCTCCAAACTTAGCCCTTTTCTCCCATGGAAATATGGGGTCTCCAAGAGATCCTCTTCTCAGGGAAAGTGTGCATTAAAGTTTTGAGATCCGCTGGTCTGCCGGCGCCTTCCCTGCTACCTTGGGAGATGGATTTGGTGGCGCATGTTTTCCACAAAGAACATTTCTTGGAGTGTTTGGTGCGAACTGACATCCGTGCTCAACAGTTGATGAGTTGATTCTTGACCTGTTTTGACTTGTGCTGGTGCAATGCTGACAGAAGCCAGGAAAAACATTTCCCCAATCCATCGGTGTAGGCACTCCACCCACAGAGGCTTGGCTGACGTCAATGGGAGTCTGCCATGGATGCGGGGAAGCAGGATCAAGACTTTGGCTGAGAGGTGTGTTGAGTTGTTGGTTTTCAGTTGTGTGTTAATGCACACACTGGCCTGGAAATACCTGTTCAGAAGTAATCACAGTGCTTAGGACAGCATATCTCAACCTTGGCAACTTTTAAGACAGGTGGACTTCAAATCCCAGAATTCCCCAGCCAGAATAGCTGACTGGGGAATTCTGGGAGTTGAAGTCCATTTATCTTAAAGCTGCCAAGGTTGAGATATGCTGACTTCACTGATTCTTAAGTTTGAGAATTGGGGATTGGGTGGCGTGCAAAGGGAAGATGCCTGATGCCTCCTGATCAACTGGATTACAATTCTCCTGAGTACCAGCCTAGACACCTCCTGCACTCTCTCTCCTATAATTTCCAGAATGATGTACTTGGCTGTCATCCAGGATGGCACAATTGTTGTGGGGAAACTAAATCTTGTCACAGCCACTGTATTAAGCGTTTTCTTGCTCTCGCTTCCTAGTCTCCATGGAGAAATGGTCTCCACAATTCAGAAGGCAGAAAAGGAGAGGTTCTAGTGATGGAGGTTCCAGGATATGGGATGCCCTCAAACTCAGATTTGGGACATGCAGGCCTGTTGCTCATTTACAAAATCCCTTTGCTGCCCACTGTCCAGAATCTCCCTCCTAGGCTCTTCTTAGGATGTGATTAACGTCCCAGTTGTGCAGAATGGGTGCCTCGGATGTGTTGATGGATGATTGCTGACAGCAACTTTTGTCATTTGGAACGAGCTCCCTGTGGAGATTCGGATCCTCGCCACCCTTCGGGCCTTCCGGACGGCCGTGAAGACCTGGCTGTCCCAGCAAGCCTGGGGTCGAGTCCCCCCCCCTACTCGAATTTGCTGTGTCTGCTGTGTTTTTAAATTGTCTGATTGTTTTGTCTTACTTTTTGTAATTGTTCCCCTTCCCTTGGCTTTTGTTCAGCCGCCCTGAGTCCCTTCGGGGAATAAGGCAGCCTACAAATTGAATAAATTCCAATTCCAATTCATTGACTGGAGACATCTCAGGAGGCTTCTTCAAATAGTCCGGAGCTCAGAGCATTTTGCTGGAGCATGTCTCCAAAACCCTCCTGAACCTCGGGTGGAGGAATTACGATCGACTCTGCCAGTCTGGCTGTTTTTCTCCCCTTTCGTCTCTCCATCGTTTCATCCCAAGAATGTAACTTTTCAAAACACCTTCAGGAGATTCATCTCCCTACCTACCACTAGCCATCAAAAATGATGGGCCAGTCAGACAGTTGAGGCTGGAAGTCTTTCTCGAACTAGCCTTTTCTCCCTGAAGATCTGTAGCTGAGCAATGGCGAAGGCCAGAAGCATTGTGGAAGCCTCCAGCAAAATAGTGCCAGTTTCCAAGTTATATTCTTCCCTATTATCGGTGGAGAGATGATTTGAATTGTAACACCTTTTTGCATTTTTAAGTAAAGTGATGAAACGAACATCGTCCTGTCTTCATAGATCAACATTTCTCATTGATCAACAACTTCCATGAAATTTTATCATACGTGGAAACTTATTTTATTTATTTTATTTAATTAATTTGTATGCCGCCCACTGTCAAAAAATAACAACCTTGTTGTTTTTTTCTCTCCATTAGGTTTCTACTGGTATTTATTGTCCAAAATAGAGTATTTTTTAGGTTGCAATGCATTTTGTTTGCTTTGCAAATCAGTTCACTCATTTCCTGCTGGAAGGGCAGCTCTGTGTAATTCAGTGTTCCGGATTACTTTGGGAAGTTTGTCCACTTAACCTACCCTAAACCTTGTATTTGAAAGAGGGCAGTTTAGGAATTGGATAAACAAATACTCATTCCCTGGATCAGGAGTACTTTAAAAGAGAGTGGAAGGTCTGCTTTGTCTGAAATATTGACATAACAAAAAAGAGCTTTGGAAAGCCAAACAGTGAAGGTAAATCTAATCATAGTTATTGGCTACAGTACAGTAACAATATTTATTTAACACATTACTTTCATGTGTGTTACTGGACAGAAGTAATTGGATACGTGTTTTAAAAGTTTGTATCCCTTCTTTAAAGCACAGGGTTTTTTCCCCCTTGTCCTTCTCTCTCTCTCCCACACATATATTTGTATAAACCCATGTTTTCTTTTTCTATAAGTTCTTGTTTTTGTTTGTTTAATCCATTGTTTCCTCCCCAAAGCTTGTATTTATTTATTTTCTGCTTTCCAGAAACAATAACACACACAAAAAAACCACCACCCCTGTTTGCTTGCATTTTTTCCTGGTAGATTCTCTCATATAATGCAACATATTTCAGAATGGAAATTAGCACATTCTATTCTGGACAAAAAGCAGATATTTTTTTGTCTGAAATATTTTCAGAGCCGAGCAAGCCAGCTCGAGATTTCACTGTAGCCAAGCAAGAAAAAGAGGGATGGGAAACACAGCCATGTCTTCTCTTCATTTTCTTCATTCATGCAGCTGACCAACTATTTTTTATTCTCCTTTTCTCCAGCTCATCACCAGAGCCAGATTAGATTTCTCTATTAACCGTCAGAAGAACAGATTGGATGGGTAGTTTTCTCCCTTACACCTTTTTCTGCTGTTTTGAATGTTGCAGATTTTCTTCCTGGCTCATTTAGACGTTCAGCACAGATCAAAGGAGCCTCTTTCTTCTTAGAAAGCAGCAGTTTTGACGTTCTCGTTTCCATTAGAGGTTTCCTAAACTTTCTGGCTGATCTTCCATCAGAGTCCTTCTTGGTAGATCTGGTCCTTCCTGAAGTTCTCCTTTCTTCTTGCCATGGACCTGCTTCTCTGGCTGCTGATGTTGGCTGTTAGGACTTCACTTGGAGCATGACGAGCATGGCTCGCATGTTATTTTGTCTGCCTTGAAGATACGTTGATGGGTAGATCGGAGCTGTGTGTTTTTAAGTCGAAGGGAAGAGCGTCGTTTGTGGTGTGGCTCCGCAACTCCTCCAAAGAGCTACGCCTTCCCTGGAAGGGCACCCATGCCATCTCATTCTGGGCAAGAGGCACCTTTGGCCATGCAGCGCAGGCTGCGGGACTCCGCCTGTTCCAGGTGCTTCATGCCACATCTCCAATAGGTATAAATGCACCCCTTTTCTCTCGTGGCCTTAAATCAGCCTTATGAAATTCCAGTTAGCCTATGCTTAAGATCAGAAATGATTTAAAATGTTTAAAGTTAGCTCAGCAAGAAGAAGCTAAGGTCAATGTGGAGATGTCATTAATTTCTTTTTTTCAACAGATTTTAGACTGTGTTTGTTAAAAATCCATACCGTGTACGGGTTCTGGGAAGTCGGGGGGGGGGGAGGAGGAGGGGGTTGGGGGGAGGGGGGAGGGAGGGGTATGCCTTAGGCTATACAAGAATTTGGTGGTAAACTAGAACTATTTTGACACACACAAAAATTGTACTCCGATGTCTTACTGATTTTTAGTATTTTTAAATTGTTTTTATGTAAGCCGCCCGGAGTCCTTCGGGATTGGGCGGCATACAAATTCATTAAATCTCAATCTCCTGGAGCAAGATTTCCCCCCCCCCCTCCATTCTTAATTATTTGGTATTTGGTATTTTATTAAATTTATATGCCGCCCTTTTCCCTGGGGGGACTCAGGGCGGCTCACAACTCAAGAGGGGAGAGGGGAAAGACAAACTTTAGACATGTAGAACAATACAAATTTAAAAACACAACATTCATACCATTCGGGCGGGTTACAATCTTAGTCCCATGCCTGACGGGATAGCCTCTACCTGGAGTTCAGATCCACAAGCCAAAGGTTAAACATGATTTCTGAGCAGATTTATTCTCGTTATTCCTTTCTGGAAAGAAGGAGGGAGGGAGGGTGCAACGAAGGGACCAAAAACTTTCCCTCAGAGAAATGTAACCTGGTTTATGGGGTGAGACGCGAGGAATCCAGAAAAAGGCTGGCACCAAAAACAGCCTTTTTGGGCAGAGAAGCCCCATCCCAAGATCAAAAATGGAACTTCAAGGACGTTGAAACCTTGGAAGGATGCTGGGTGCCCAAGTGACCCTTTTAAAAAGTAAACCAACAAACCGGTAACCCTCTTTTCCCCGGAGAGTTTTAGGCGTAACCTGTGGCCTTCATTCCCCTCCATCTAATACTCGCCAAGGCTCTGCTCCAAATATATGTGGATTTCATGCCACCAAAGCCCACACGGGCAGATGAGGTTTTATTTTCCGGTATGGAAAGTGAGGCATCTCCTCTTTGCTGATTCAGTCTTGGTGCACTTGTTATTTTTTTTCCCCAACAAAAACAAGAAGTGCAGATTTTCCTGGCCTGATAATTAAATTATTAAGTCGGTGGCTGGTGCCGTATAAAAACCTACCTGCGCGACGTGAAGCGCTCAGGGAGCAGCTGGGGAGAGCTGGTTCATCCTGCTTGATTCATCCCAACCTGCCTCGATTTACCTGTCCCGCCCTTTCTTGCCTCCCTGGATCCCTGGGCAAGGGTCATCGTTGCAAACCTTGCCTTTCCTCCCAGTCCCGTGATGTCAAAGGGATCATTTCCAGTAGGACAATGGGGGGAGGCAAAAGGAACAAACTCCCCCTTTGGGCCCCTGGGGTCCTAATATGATGCCCCCCACCTCACCCCCCCTGCTTGCAAAGTGCTTTTCTTTCCTTCCTTGAAAGCACAAAAAGAGAACCATCCAAGGGGTTCTTGGTGCTCTCTGAGATGGTTGTTTCCATGCAGACTTTCATAGCAATAGCAATAGCAGTTAGACTTATATACCGCTTCATAGGGCTTTCAACCCTCTCTAAGCGGTTTACAGAGTCAGCATATTGCCCCCAACAACAATCCGGGTCCTCATTTCACCCACCTCGGAAGGATGGAAGGCTGAGTCAACCTTGAGCCGGTGAGATTAGAACCGCTGAACTGCAGATAACAGTTAGCTGAAGTGGCCTGCAGTACTCCACTCTAACCACTGCGCCACCTCGGCTCTCTTTCATGACCCAAATTAGGTCACATCATCAGTGCTGAGCAAACCCAACTCTCCTTTAACCACTGATGATGTTACCTAGTTGGGTCATGAGTTGAGACATTCTAGAGTTGCGTGGGTGCTGGGGATGTGCCTGCCGGTGGGGAGGGTTGCATAAGACCGTTTTTGGGTGGGCCACTGAGCCACGGGGGCGCCAATGTGCTGTTTTCCACGTTGAGGCCCTGGCGATGACGAGGAATTTGGCTGATAAAGAAGGGGGGGGCTGGCCTGTTGACTAAACCCGATTTAGTCAATAGGTGGTTAGGCTCAAAACCAAGGGGGATTCTTCCAAGCTGAGTTCTTTATTGTTTCACACCTAAAGACGCAATCTTGCCTGACTGAAGTCTCTAACACAGTGTTTCTCAACCTTGTCAACTTGAAGATGTCTGGACTTCAACTCCCAGAATTCCCCAGCCAGCATTCGCTGGCTGGGGAATTCTGGGAGTTGAAGTCCGGACATCTTCAAGTTGACAAGGTTGAGAAACACTACTCTAACATCTCTCCCTACAATACACTCTGGGGACTGCATAAGTTGCCTTCCCCTCTTTCTCTCACATGTCACATCGGGGTTGAGCTGCCTCTTAGTTTAAGTGCTGGATTTGACCGAGAGAAGAAGGGACATTGAGTAGAGCGGGAGTCTCCACTCTTGGCCGCTTGAAGACTTGTGGACTTCAACTCCCAGAATTCCTCAGCAAGCCACGCTGGGCGTTGACGTCCACGAGTCTTCAAGTGGCCAAGGGTGGAGACCCCTGGAAGGAAGTGGTGATGCCACAAGTGCCCCCTAAACAAAACCCCACCAGATTCCAGGGCCATAAAAACCCCAAAAGTGGAGGAGAACGAGGCAGGGTGGTATTTCCCCAAATAATTAATTACATCAATTAATTAGCAATTTCAAAAACCGAGGACCCCCCCCCCCCAAAAAAAACCCCAACAGCATTGCCTTCTTTGAAGATCCCATTGGGTAGAGGGAGCTGGGACTCTTGGAAACATGGATCAAATCTTCCCTTTTTAAAGATCCTTGGAGGAAATAAAAGCAAATTTGTTTACTCCGTTTCTGGCAACTCTGTCCAAATCTTGGAGAGAGAGAATACCACAACATTCTTTAAAGTCCCTTCTGTCTTGCATGCAGCAATGGAAGGGGCTGGTTTGGCCTTCGGCATATGAAAAGGATCCGTCCTCCATCAAAGCCCATCCAGGCCAAGAGCCCAGGCGTTTTTCTAGGTTATCTGTTCTTCCTAGAGACGTCATTGCCAGACAGAAAATTTTCTTTGAATTCCAAGACGGACATAACCAATCCTCCTCCTCCTCCTCCTCCTCCTCCTCCTCCTCCTCCTCCTCCTCCTCCTCCTCCTCCTCCTCCTCTTCTTCTTCTTCTTCTTCTTCTTCTTCTTCTTCTTCTCATCCTCCTCTTCCTCCTCTTCTTCTTCTCATCCTCCTCTTCCTTCTCTTCCTCCTCTCATCCTCTTCCTCTTCTTCTTCTCCTTCTCATCCTCCTCCTCTTCTTCTTCTCATCCCCCTCTTCCTCTTCTTCTCATCCTCCTCTTCCTCCTCTCCTCCTCCTCCTCCTCTTCTTCTCTTTCTCCTTCTCATCCTCCTCTTCCCCCTCCTCCCCTCCTCCTCTTCTTCTCATCCTCCTCTTCCCCCTCCTCCTCCTCCTCTTCTTCTTCTTCTCATACTCCTTTCTCTTCCTCCTCTTCCTCCTCTTCTTCTTCTTCTTCTTCTCCTCCTCCTCCTCCTCCTCCTCCTCCTCCTCTTCCCCCTCCTCCTCCTCCTCTTCTTCTCATCCCCCTCTTCCTCCTCCCCCCTCCTCCTCCTCTTCTTCTCATCCTCCTCTTCCTCCTCCTCCTCCTCTTCTTCTTCTCATACTCCTCTTCTTTCTCTTCCTCCTCCTCCTCCTCCTTCTCCTCCTCCTCCTCCTTGCCATTCTCATTACAGGCCCAGTTGAAGCTGCCCTGCCTTCCTTCCAGGCTAACTTTGCTTTTAGTTTAGAGACCAGAGCTAATCAAATTTCTCCCTTTGACAAAAGCCGAAACCATCAAATGACCCTTTAGCTGCTGAGACGAGACGCCCTGATTTCAGTTTAGTAACAGACTCTCTTTAAGAAATTACGGAGCCAGGCCAGTGTGCTCTGAACAAGATATTCTTACCCGGTTTGCCAAAATAAGTTTAAGGGGCAGGATTTCTACTGTACTTGGGTCACTTCTCCTTGCAGAAGGAATCCATGCAGCCCACTAATAAAACGAATTTAAAAAAAGTAAATAAGAAAAGAGCCGGACAAAGCTTGATAACTAAATGGTGCCGAGGAAGGGTAGAGAGCCTGCTTGAGCCTCGAGAAAGAAGAAGATGCTGTTTATAAAGGAGCTTTCTACTGTTAAGATGGTTATAATGGGGATAGTTGTTTGGGGTGGAAGAGGTTGGGCTTGATGACCTTTAAGGTCCCCTCCATCTCTTTGATTCTGTGGAGATCCCTTCATGCCAGAAGATTAAATTCACGAAGGGAGGCATATGTGCCTGCACGTCTCCTTGTGGGGGCATGAATGCGAACCACGTTTATGGAAACATCAAAAAGTCCTTTTATTTTTTCCTCTTGGATTCAGAGAGGATTTCTCTTTTTCACGGGGGGGGGGGGGATTTCACAGGGGGCCACAGACCAGATCTACGTTTAGAGCCCAGGTTTTTTTCATTCCTGAGAAATCTTGTGGCTTGATTTGGAGACAGTTTGAGAGACGTTTGGCCCAAGCGTTGGAAGCTCGACTTCTGACTGCATTCGCTGGCTGGGGAATTCTGGGAGTTGAAGTCCGGACATCTTCAAGTTGCCAAGGTTGAGAAACACTGGGTTAACCAACATTCTGGAACAAATCCCAACCCTCCTTTCCCTTTGAACCACCTTTTTCGTAGTTTGGCACTATTAATAATGCGGTTTACAAATTATTTGAGCGTAAGCAAAGAAGCGTGCAGGAGGAGAGTAGGGCCTCGTCTTAAGGAAACAAAAATTCATTCCATAACCAATAAGCTCCTTAAAATGTCTACACAATTTTCTGGTGCAAGCATTGAATTTGTTGTGTTGTGGGTTTTTGGTTTTTTTTAGGAAAAAGAAGGGAAATAATTTCTGGCAGAAGGTCAATCAAATTCTGCTTTGTTCACAGATCACTACATAATTTGATAATTATTGCAGCTGATGGGCATTAAGCCCAGAGCTTTCTAAAAACATGCTTCTTTGTACATCGAGTGGCCCTTTTTCAGCACTCAACCTGCCTGGATGAAAGAGGTGGTGCTTCTCTCTTTTTCACTTGGAGTTTTTGCAGGGTGCAAAGCATCTTCTGCTTGTCTGATCGTAAAGGCGCACAGGAAACACTCGGGATCACAGGAATTTCCAGTTGTAAAAGGTTCCCGTTCTTGCTCAAAAGCCGCTCGCGATGCGGCTCTGTGGCTGTTCTCATTCCGTATGCAGCGAATTAAGTGCCAAAGAGTGTAAATATTTCAGAAGTGGGATCTCCCTGTGAGCGAAATTACTTTAGATTTGTTATATTTGGGAGACGCCAGGCCCCACGGAGGCAGCCGGATTGCAGAGACAGCCCTGGTCTCAGAGCCAAGGAGGGACGGCCGGTGGGAGTTTATCCCGGTAGGGCTGAAAGGCAAGAACCCAGCGGAAAGGGCGCTCGGGGTGCCTGGTTAGGGTTTACGGAATAAACGACAATGGCTGTGTTGATACAACAGGCTAAGCCGAAAGCAAACAGATCCTACTGTGTGGCCTGTGTGTGTGTTGTGCAAACCAGGCAAACGAGTTGACATTGGACTGTTTAGGGGCTGCTTCGTGTCGCTTAGAATAATTGGAATGTCTACCATTCGAGAGATACTTTGAGGACTATTTCAAATCCACTCTGCTGAATTCAGGTGCCGTTCCATGTTGCCTGAAGAAATTATCTGGGTTCTTTATGGAGCAGTGAAATTTATCAGTCATTCTTCACAGGACGAACAGACCTCATCTCTGACAACCCCAGGGGCATGGGGGGGGGGTGGACTAGAAGACCTCCAGGGCCCCTGTCATTAACTGAATCCCCGTAGTCCTTCCCTAATTGACTTTTTTGTTTTTGGAAATCGGCTGGGAAGGTCACCAATTAATTAGCGTTATGTGGCCCCAAGATGTTGCAGCGGTCATCAAGGCGAGCCGGTTGCCAATTTTCCCAGATTGTGTTTTACAGGACCCCCAGGGATATGAACGAAGGTCAGACATGGACGGGCTGCGCGTATAGGTCTTTCCTGCTGTAATTTTGAATGGTCACAAGCCGAGGACTGTCAATTTTGGAATAAGTTAAGAGCGCAAGGAGGAAGGGCAAGCGAGGGCAAAGCCTTACTGTGAATGACGGGAATCTCTGCTCTGAGCTTCCTCTGCGGGATTGTGGCCTGGGATTGCTCTCCCCCCCCCTCAACAACCCCCAAATTATCTCAGAATTTGACCCCCTGCTGCAGACTCCTAACTGTGACCAGGAGAAACTCCTTCCCCAGTGCTGAAAGTCGGAGTTTTTAAAAAGGTGGTTTATTTCTGTGAGCTGATTAGGGGAGCAGAAGCCACACAGGGGTCCCGCTCGATCCGAATGTGGCCTGGCACCACCCAGCACCTTTGGCCGGTCCCCCTGCCCCCCCCTTCTTTTCCTGGTTCCCAGGCTGCAAGAGAGCCGTCTCCCTCCCCCTCCCCTCCCCTCCTCCCTCCCCGCCATCCACGGCTGCTGGCCTCTTGTAAGACGTGTCCTCGGCTGCCCTCGCAGCGCAGATATTTGCAGAACAGAGCAGGGATTATGTTCCCCCTCGGATACGCGATACGGGGCAGGCCAGTTCATTCTCCCTCGACGGAGCTCTGCCAAGGCTGCATTGTCCGGCTCTCTTCGGCTACTCCATTGGCCAGAGAAAGAAGCCGGCCCTTCAGACTCAGCCCGGTCAGCTGAATGAAAGGGGAAGGGGGGGGCACAGCGGCAGCCGAGCAACAGCTTCTAAATAACTTGTCAAGATCTGTCGGTTTTTCTTTGCCTTTCCGTTTTTCTTTCTTTCTTTCCCCTATCTCGGCCGAGTTTGGAATACCAAGTTTAGGATTAGCTATCTAGCCATCTCTCTCTCTCTTTCACTCACTCGCTCTCTCTTTCTCTCTCTCTTTTCTCTTTCTTTCTCCCTCTCTTTTTCTTTCTCGTTCCATCTTTTATTCTTTTTCTATTTTTCTGTTCTTTCTCTCCTCTCTTTCTTTCTCCCTTTTTCTTTCTCATTTTCTCATTTATTCTTTTTCTATTTTCTTTCTCTTTCCTCTTTCATTCTCTTTTTTTCTCTTTCTTCCTTTTTTTCTTTTCCTTCCTTCTTTCCTCCCTCTCCCTCCCTCCCTCTCTCTTCCTTTCTCTCTTTGTGAGTCTTCTGCTTCCCTGTAACCCCCTGTGTGTCAACCTGACCAGCTTGAAGATGGGTGGAGTGGTTGGCTGGGGAATTCTGGGAGTTGAAGTCCACCCATCTGCCCAGGGTTGAGAAACTCTGCTGTAATACCACCCCCAGTCGTCCAGGAATTGTAGGGAGGGTAACTGGAAGTGATGCCCATAAACATCTGGAAGGCCAGAGGGCCACGACTCGAGAGCCCACGGAGCAGAGAGCCATTGCTCTCTGCAAGGTTGTCCAGAGGGCAGGATCCGTCCCAATTTGCCGAAGCCTCCCTTGCTTTGCCCGAGAGAGGCGAGGAGGGAGAGCACCCGTCTACCTGGCTTTGTCAAGGCACCAAGAAAAACAATTCCCAGCTTTTAATAGCAGCTGAATGGGCCGAAGTCTGCAGGCGAATCTTTCCCGTCCTCTCCAATGTTTGCACACTCCAGAAAGAGCCAAAATCAAAGCCGTTAGCTGGAAAACTCGCCTGTCGGTCAGTCTGGCTCCACCAACTTCCGGGAGGCGTTTGGTCCCAGGATGGAGGTGCTGCTGAAGGAGACGAAAGCCCTTGTGTGGTTCTGAGAGAAAGGTCTGCATTTACCCCTCCGCCCCCCCCATCCCCGGTTCATTTTTGTGCTACTGCTGAAATGATTAAAAAAACTCTTCTATCGATGAAGATCCACGAAGCCTTGTAAGAAAAACTCTGAAAAAGTTGTGGGAGCCTCCATCACTGGAGGCTTCCAAGAAGAGATTGGACGCCCCTTTGTCCGAAATGGTGAAGGGTCTCCTGCTTGGGTGGGGTGGGGTGGGGTTGGGCTAGATGACCTACAAGGTCCCTTCCAACTCTGTTAATCTGTGTCCGTAAAGACAATGTTTCCGTGATCCAAAGAGAGGTTGGGGTGAACTTGGAGATGCCTGCAGGCCCTCCTGCTTGGGAGTTGCTGAACCCCACCTGTCCGAGGGGTTTCTGTCATTCTTGTAAGTGTGAGGACCGTTGATAAGCCATGTTCCCCACACCCCCAGTGTTTTTGAAACTTTAGACGGTCGCTGAATGGAGGGTCGTAAGCTGAGGACACCCTGTATGTCAATGTTGGTCACTGTCCTATCGGGGATGATTGAGTTCTGTGCCAATAATCCCAGTTTAATTGCCTGCGATCGAAATCTGGGCTGGAATCGAAATCTGGGCTGGAATGCCGTCCTTGTCTCTTGTGGCATAAAATACGTTGGCGCTGCATTCTTCCAAGCCCTCTCTGGGCCTCATCTGCCAGGCCTCCTAAGTCTAATTGTGGTTGGTGTATCTATGTTGTAATTATCCTTGCATAATTGGAAGGATAAGCATGTCGTATCTCGGTGCTTGGATTGCAGTTGGGCAACAGGTGCATAAACCTGGCTTGTCCACCCTCCAATTAAAACAGTGGCAACCTGTAATTGCCCAGGAGCAGGTATCTTATGTGGACCTCTTACACAACAGGGCAAAGCAATGCAGCGTACACACTCACCAGACCTTACAATTCCCATTGCATAACATTTCCGCCCCTTTGTTTAAGGCACACACACACGCAGGTAGTCCTTGAGTTGCAACCCCAATTAACCCCAATTTTTGGTTTGCTGATTGAGACACCTGTTGAGTGAGTTTTGCTCCATGTTATGACCTTTCTTGCCTCGGTTGTTAAGTGAATCACTGCAGTTGATGAGTTAGGAAACCGGTTGTTAAGTGAATCTGGCTTCCCCAATTGACTTTGCTTGTCAGAAGGTCGCAAAAGGGGATCAGGTGACTTTGGGTCATAAATATGAGTCAATTGCCAAGGATCTAAATTTTGAGCACCTGATCATGGGAAGGCTGCAAAGGTCATAAGTGACTTTTTTCTTCAAGGCTGTTGTAACTTTGAATGGTCACTCACTAAATTAATTGTTGTAAGTCAAGGACTCCAGTGTGTGTGTACACACACACACACACACACACACAAATAGGTAACTAAGCTATCTTTTTGGATAGAACACAAGCAGACTTTGTAGCTGTAGATCTCTTCAGTTGCATTCATGTCGGAGGGCCACCCAGAGGTCATACACATTTAGCTAGAAAGCAAATAAGCTTGTTGTTGTACCAACTGCTCATCCCAAAGTCATTTTAACTTTCCATAGGAAGCTCATGTTTCTTCAGCAGATATTAATTCCGGGGTTTGGGGATGAAAATATGCTTTATTTGATCGTTCCAAAGTTACTGCTAATTGGGTTTGCAATTTCTTCACTCTTTACCTTGGCTGGAAATTTGGGGACCTGGAATCAGAGAACAGGGATCGGCATCAACCTAATCTCTACAGTGCTTTGATTTATGGCAGCGTTCCTACTTTTGGCCACTTGGAGAGGGATGGACTTCAACTCCCAGAATCCCCCAGCCAGCTTGCTGGGAGTTGAAGCCCCCCCCCCCGCCCTCTTCAAGTGGCCAAGCTTGAGACATACTGGTTTACGGTTTTACTATCCAGTGTAATCAGGGTTTTATATAACAACCTGGTCCAATCTGAACTGAAGTCCCCCTTCAAATCGTTGAGCAGGATTGGAAATTTCAGAGGAGGCTATTTTCTTTTAAGGCGGGTGGCGATGGGGATCTTCCACCTCAGAGGCATCCTTTCCGTTTGCACAGCAGCTAATACCGAACAGATTTTTTTTTTAACAGCGTGGCTAATTCCTTTCAACCGAACCAGTGTTGGCAAATATGAAATATGCCAGACATTGGCAAAAGCTTAAGCAGTAATTACAGGCTTCCTAAATCTGCAGAGGATAAATAATTACAGGTTTAAAAGTGTTATTGTGAGCTGCAATATATATACTCCCCCAATATATTTTTTTTTATTTTATTTTTTTTATCTTGCTCTTTTGAAGCTGTAAAAGCACAAATCCTTTTGACAGGATTTGTTGAGGCTTGGAAATGCTTCTCGTAAGCACGGGTAGATATAAGCTCTGATCTCACAGGAAGTTTTCGTGTACGAGACCCACTGAACTACTTTCGCTTGGCTAAACACCGCCGTGCGGCTCCTGCCTCTTTAAGGTCATCAGAAATCCGGTTGAATTCGGAGTCGGTGGTGTGCCGAGCACTGGTGCCTCAAAGCCCTGGTTTTACGCCTTCGTGGAAGGAGTCAGAGGTCTGATTACATCACTGGGGCTTTGTTCTAAGTCAAGGACGTGGTAAGAACAGACGGCCAGCTGATCAAAAGACAGGCCTCTACAGCTTCTGTTCTGTATCTTGAATTCTCTCCAAAAGAAATTAGTGCCTTGCCTTTATTTTCATCAAAGGGGAAGGAAATTTCGACTGATTTAAAAGCGATGAGGGGAAGAGGGGAGAGCATGCAGCTAATTTAAAGAAATTCAACTCTGCAGGAGCACAGGGGTTGTTGCCTCCCCTGATACCAAAGGAACCAGCTTCTGCCAGGCTCTGGAGAACCAGTAGTGGAAATTTTGAGTAGTTCAGAGAACCAGCCAATGCCACCTCTGGCTGGTCCCAGGAGTGGGGAGGGAATGGAGATTTTGGTTCCACCACAAAACCGCGTTCGACTAAAGCGCGCTCGACGAAACCGCGTAGCTGACGTCATCACAGCGCGACAACAGCGCGGAGAAAAAAGCATGCTGTAAACACTAAAGCTAAAATTAACCCCTAAATCTAATCCTAAACCTAACCCTAAACCTAACGCTTAACCTAATCCTAAACCTAACCCTTAACCTAACCCTAAACCTAAACCTAACCCTTAACCTAACGCTAAACCTAACCCTTAACCTACCCTAAACCTAACCCTTAACCTAATCCTAAACCTAATCCTAAACCTAACCCTCAACCTAACCCTTAACCTAACCCTAAACCTAACCCTTAACCTAACCCTTAACCTAACCCTAAACCTAACCCTTAACCTAACCCTAAACCTAACCCTTAACCTAACCCTAAACCTAACCCTTAACCTAACCCTAAACCTAACCCTTAACCTAACCCTTAACCTAACCCTAAACCTAACCCTTAACCTAACCCTAAACCTAATCTTAAACCTAACCCTTAACCTAACCCTTAACCTAACCCTTAACCTAACCCTTAACCTACCCTAAACCTAACGCTAAACCTAACCCTTAACCTAACCCTAAACCTAACCCTAACCCTTAACCTAACCCTAAACCTAACCCTTAACTTGAATCGGCTTGCTTTCAAAGCGCTATTTAAAGCACCCTTTTTTCTCCGCGGTCGCTGTTGTCGCCCTGCTGATGACATCAGCGACGCGGTTTAATCGGGCGCGCTTTAGTGGAGCGCGGTTTTGTCGTGCCACGGGAGATTTTACATATCCTTTCCCTGCCACACCCACCAAGCCACGCCCCACAGAACAAATTAGTAGTAAAACAAATCTGAATTTCACCACTGCCTCTTAGAGAATCTTGGGGAACTCCTGGAGGACTGGCAAGAGAAGAGCGGAGGAGATCGAATGTGGTCCTTCAAGAAGGGAAGGAGATGGACCTAGGAAACGACAGACCTGCCGGCTTGGCAAGGTCCTCAGACGATTGCACAAGTGGGGGGAAGAGTTATTCTGTGTCACGATGTCCACAAAATATTAGCATTCTTTTGACTTAATAATGTGAATCGTGGGAACATTTGGAATTGACTACGCGGTTGAAGAACGTATTTAGTCATTTATCAAACAGAGATAGACGCTTCTCCCTTTCCCAAAAGAAAC
Source organism: Thamnophis sirtalis (assembly GCF_051295495.1). Lineage (NCBI taxonomy): Eukaryota > Metazoa > Chordata > Lepidosauria > Squamata > Natricidae > Thamnophis > Thamnophis sirtalis. Next base: position 1,080,016 of record NW_028261382.1, read on the forward strand.
TCTGAAGCTGAACGGAGGAAGCGAAATGACGTTGCTTCAGTGTTCAGTTGGGGGCTCAGTGATGGGGGGAAATGCGGATTAAGTGATCTGGTGCAGGAAAAAGAGCTTTTAAGGCACGGAAACAGCATCTTGTGGCGTTGTTAAGTCCTTGAACCCCACCTGGTAGAAGAACATGCTTCAGAAGGGAAGGGAAGTGGCCTCTTTTAAACTCCTGCAACTCAGTTTGTCTACGGCAGTGTTTCTCAACCTTGGCGACTTTAAGTCTTGTGGACTTCAACTCCCAGAATCCCCCAGCCAGCGCAGCTGCGCTGGCTGGGGGATTCTGGGAGTTGAAGTCCACAAGACTTAAAGTCGCCAAGGTTGAGAAACACTGGTCTACGGTAACTGTTTGGTTTGCAAAAGGCTGCTTTGGTGTCTGATATGCAGCAGGGGTCTCCAACCGTGGCAACTTTAAGCCTGGAGGACTTCAACTCTCAGAATTCCCCAGCCAGCTTTGCCAAGGTTGGAGACCCCTGGTCTGGACAACATCGAAAGGAAGTTGGGCATCTCTCATTTTGACCCACAAGAATGGCCAACTTCCCAGCTTAGTAGATGAGAGAGGAAGCAGCAGCATGTGGGAAGGGTACCAGGCTGGGCTAGCAAGACAGGGTGGGAGAGTAATTGGTCCTCTTGCTGGACTTCCGGCTAATTTTCAACCGATGGCCAGGCTTGGTTTAAGAATCCGGAACAAGATGACTTCCTGCTCCCCCCCAATGACAGCACTGGTACTGAAGCTGGAGAAACTTTGGCAGAAAGTTTATGGTGCTCCATTCAATTCTGGTACCCCACTAATGTTGGCCGCCTCTTAGAGTGAGTCTGAAGAGGGAGCTTAATCTTAAGGACTGTCTTTTTTTCTTCTTTTTTGCTATTTTCAGTTGTTGTAAAACATCTTCAGCCTATGAAATATGGCTGGTTCTGAATCCGTCCCCTTCCATTCGCTTGATTGAAGGAGCCGAGGTGGCGCAGTGGTTAGAGTGCAGTACTGCAGGCCACTTCAGCTGACTGCTATCTGCAGTTCGGCTGTTCAAATCTCACCGGCTCAAGGTTGGCTCAGCCTTCCATCCTTTCCGAGGTGGGTGAAATGAGGACCCAGACTGTGGGGAGGCGATATGCTGACTCTGTAAACCACTTAGAGAGGGCTGAAAGCCCTATGAAGCGATATATAAGTCTAACTGCTATTGCTATCTGTCTGTCTGTCTGTCTGTCTGTCTGTCTGTCTCTGTCTCTGTCTCTGTCTCTGTCTCTGTCTCTGTCTCTGTCTGTCTGTCTGTCTGTCTATCTATCTATCGGATTGTTGGGGGCGATATGCTGACTGTAAACCGCTTAGAGAGGCCTGAAAGCCCTATGAAGCGGTATATAAGTCTAACTGCTATTGCTATCTATCTATCTGTCTCTGTCTCTGTCTGTCTATCTATCTATCTATCTATCTATCTATCTATCTATCTATCTATCTATCTATCTATCTATCGGATTGTTGGGGGCGATATGCTGACTCTGTAAACCGCTTAGAGAGGACTGAAAGCCCTATGAAGCGGTATATAAGTCTAACTCCTATTGCTATTGCTATTGGTTTAGCTTTAAGCAAGGCACAACAGGTCCATGTTTGGGGTTATTCCTTTTGCATATTTCTGGGGACTGGGCAGTCAGGGAGATGGACAGGAATGGTATACTGAAGGGTAAGACATTCAAGGGGACCTTCTGACTTATTCCTTGGTCCCCCACAGTTAAGACTCCCTTCTATCCTGAACGATGCGGGGACCCTGTCCTTTTAAGCGTCACATTGGGGTTGCCATGTGCAGAAGCTGAGCAGTGGCACCAGAGCTTCCCCAATGGGATTTGCAACGGAGCTGGGAAGGACAGAAATCTGCTTCGTCCTTCGCTGAGACTCAGACCACATAACTGGGTTGAAAAGATTTGAAAAGGTTGCATGCTGCTCTTCCAGCCACTTCCTGGATCCTGGGGACAATGAAATGAAGCCCAGGTTTCTCGATGCAAAACAATTAATTACAAGCCACGCCTGCACCGGGCCAGCCTCTCAGTCGACGAGAACTCCCTTCCACCATTGCCCAAAATATTAATGATTTTTTTCTCTTTCATTTAATGGTAGACTGAGTGAATAATGTAGAAAGTGGCTTTTCCCCCCCCAAAGATAATCATTTTTCCTTAGGCCCAAAGGCAATGAATCTCTGAATAATAGGGGTGTCTTCAACTCACCCCTTTCTGATAATTGCAGGAAGAGATTTTTCCACCGCTCAGCTCATTACTCTTGTGCAACAACCCTGAACTCCCTCATTGTATCGATGCTGCAACTTTGCAAGTCACAATGCAACAATTTTGTATCCAGGCACTCTAAACATTGCAGAATCCAAAAATCCTTTTTCACGGGAGAGCAAACGGCCTCCTCTCTCTTCCCAGGCCGGTAACAATGACGGCATTCTTCCTTGGGAGCCATCCTCGAGCCTTTGGGAGTTTTTTTCCCCCCCCCAAATAAATAATTATTTTTAAAAGGCAAACTCGCTTGCTACATTATTTTCTTTTGTGGCAGCCTTGAAATGGCAGGATTAGATTGCTTATTCCTTGATCAGCAGGGATGCGTCATTTTATTTACGTCGTGTTTTCCTTTTCTACGTTTTTAGTAACTTCGGAATTTATGGTAAAACAATAAAAGGGGGGGAGGATAAACAATTGTCCTTGTAATCCTGCGTGTCCGGCCTCGGAGGGGTTCTCTGCAAAAGGTTCCTCTGCCAAACACTCAGCCGGGTTTTAAAGAGTCAGCTGATCCCAACCGTCTTTGTGCACAAATAAACTTGATCTGATTATTGTTCCTGCGCCTCGTTTGATGGACTTATGCAATCAGGAAGCCCGGCATTTCCTTTATCGAAAGCAGATTACAGAGCCACTCTCCTTCGGGAGACTGGCATTAAGTAGATTGAGGGGTGTGTGTGTGTGTTAAAAATATATTTGAGTTAACTTTGTCTTGCTCGGAAAGAGCTGAAATGCTCGTCGCTGGAGGAGATTGGCAAGGGAGGGCCAGCAGGCTTCCCTGAAGAATTCCTGGTTTTTATAGCTATACCCGGTATCTAATCAGCATCGATTTAATTAATTAAATAGTTAATTAATAAACAGTAGTAAACAGCGACTAAGTCCCAGGTCAAGAAATACACATACCTATTTTTTTTTTACTATCAATAGTGGTTAGGGTGCAGTACTGCAGGCCACTTCAGCTGACTGTTATCTGCAGTTCAGCGGTTCAAATCTCACCGGCTCAAGGTTGACTCAGCCTTCCATCCTTCCAAGGTGGGTGAAATGAGGACCCAGACTGTTGTTGGGGGCGATATGCTGACTCTCTGTAAACCACTTAGAGAGGGCTGAAAGCCCTATGAAGCGGTATATAAGTCTAACTGCTATTGCTATTGGCTGAAGGGATGGTTTCATATCTGATTCAGCTTTTTAAAACCTGTTTGCATTTCCCTGTCGAATGGCTCCCGCTAAAGATGCCATTGTAGCCAACCGTTTTGGGGCCTTTCAACAGTGATAAGGCTATAAGCTGAACTGTACAAACCACGGTTTCTCCGGGGGGGGGGAGGGGACCTCTTTTGAAGGTCAGGATGCTGCCCAGCCCAGTCAGGACGAAGGGAGAGAGGGCTGGGTTTTTCCATCCGAGGTGGCAAAGCATGGATGTGGGCACCAGCACCTAGTCAAATCTTCTTGACACGGCTCGCCCCAGGCCTCGAAACATCTGGCAGATCAACCAAGAATAATTATTTCTATTTCTGTTTCAACCGCATTCATATTTCCAAGGATTCTTCAATGCCTGCAGACATCTCTTCCTTCTTTTCAAATTGGAGGATGAAATGTTCGCTTGAAGGGTTTCAGCGTCAGGGTTTTTCTGCAGGAAAGAGATGGTGCACCCCAAGGTTTTAGGGGCATCCTGGGCCAGGAGTGACTTACCTGGCACAGGGTCCTGGCACCCAGAGGACCAAGCCAGCTTTTGGGGAAGGGAGGACGAGGCGAAGTCTTGGCAAAGGGGGGGAATGAACTGAATTCCCATCAATGGAGATTATCAATCATCCAGATCCTGGTTGTCCCAAAGGTGCTTTTTTCCAAAAGGCAACTGGTCTTCGTTGGTGGGGGGGTTTTCCCCTCTGAAAACATTTTGTTTCTCATCCAAGAAGTTTCTTCTGTTCTTCAGACACGGAAGAAGCTTCTTGGATGAGAAGCGAGGCATTTTCAAAGGAAAAAAAAAACAACCCAAGTCCCATTCTCTTATGGAAAAGCATCTTTGAAGGAGAGAGTAGGTTGTGCCTTCCAGGGACCTTGAACATACCCAGAATCTTGATTTATTGATTGATTTATTACATTTATATGCTGCCCTTTTCCCCGAAGGGGACTCAGGGCGGCTCACAATTCAAATCAGGGAAGGGGGTACAGACAGGGAATAATAATAATAAAAAAAGAACATAACAGTACACAATTTAAAAGCACACGACAGTCATACCATTCGAGGAGGGGGGCAGAAGCTCTTTAGCCCCAGGCCTGTCGGAACAGCCAGGTTTTGAGGGCTTTGCGGAAGGCCTGGAGGGTGGTGAGGGTTCGAATCTCCACGGGGAGCTCGTTCCAGAGGGTCGGAGCAGCCACAGAGAAGGCCCTCCTCCGGGTAGTCGCCAGTCAACACTGGCCGGTGGATGGAATTCGGAGGAGGCCTAATCTGTGGGATCTAATCGGTCTAGTGGAGGTGATTGGCAGCAGGCGGTCTCTCAAGTACCCAGGTCCAATACCATGAAGGGCTTTATAAGTGACGACTAGCGCCTTGAAGCGTATCCGTAATCTTTTGTATGGAAGGTCATTGCTTTGGCCACAGTTGCACAAAGAGCTAGCGTGGTTTGTGGACCCAAAACGCTTAGCAGGACAGTGTAGAAATCCTTTGACCATTTGTTTCTCGAGGCTAATAAGATGGACTTTCTCTTCTGGGCTTCAGAAGGACTCAGACGGATGCCCTCATGGTGCCCCGCAGGCCAAGGAGTTGTTTTGGTGTTGAGGAAGGAAACAGCAATTGTCCTTAGACTTATAGACCACTTTACAGTGCTTTCCAGCCCTCTCTAAGCGCTTTACTGAGTCAGCCTCTGTGCCCCCAACAATCTGGGTCCTCGTTTTACCCACCGCGGAAGGCTGAGTCCACCCTGAGCCTGGCGAGATTCGAACTGCCAAATTGCAGGCAGCCGTCAGTCAGCAGAAGTAGCCTGCAGTACTGCACTCTAACTACTGCGCCATTGTGGGAGGACCATAGAGCATAGAATCCCAGAGTTGGACCTTGGAGGGTCTTCTAGTCCAGTGTTTCTCAACCTTGGCAACTTGAAGATGTCCGGACTTCAACTCCCAGAATTCCCCAGCCAGCATTCGCTGGCTGGGGAATTCTGGGAGTTGAAGTCCAGACATCTTCAAGTTGCCAAGGTTGAGAAACACTGTTCTAGCCCAACCTCCTCCTTAAGCAGCATGCAGAAGCATGGAGTTCATGTGGGAGCTTTCATCCCTCCCTTCACTGTCCTTTCTCAAGCCAGGTAAGGTTTCTGGCAGGACTGGATTTCTGCCTAAGGTCGTGAATCCAGTCTGGATCATCTCTCATTTCCATAGGTATCTGCCTGTCTCTTGGCCTCCCAGGCCAGACTGATCCCCTCCTGAACTGTCCACCTCCCTGTTGATTTCCTGCTTTCTTGCCTTCGTGCTTCCATCCTACTTTGATCTGGCTCTTTGGTTTCTGACCTGGGGCATCGCTGCACCCACCTTGGGCATTCCCTCCCAGCTCCTCTTTCTCATCCGGGATGGCCCAGTAAATCACTTGACGTCTTGTGGCCGTCTCGGTTCTACCGGCATCTGCATCTTCTTTGCTTCAGCGGTCAAGCTGCCATCCCAGCACCATCCCCCCAAAAGAAGGGGGGGAACCAAAAGAAAAATGAATTGGGGGGGGGGGCAGCATTTGAGCTGGAAAGGATGCTCCAGAATCCCTTCAAGGTCACCCAGGATATTGAGATACCACAACGAGATTAATTAGTTGTACATGATCTCCCCTCTGGGTTGCTTCCTTTTGGACACGCGGAAGGAAGGCCTTCGAGTCATTTGGAAGCCTCTCCATCACCAGGTTCTTGTACTAGGAAAGAGCACGGAGAGGTAGAAATCCAGAATGGGTTTCTATTTATTGCAGGGATGCTCCTTAAGGACCAAGTACTTAAAAGACAAGGATTGAAATGTTTTTTTTTTTCCTTAACTGATTTCATTGACGCGGGTGACACCTAGCGGCCATGGAGAGCATTTCTCCCCTCCCCTTTTTAAAAATCCTTTAACAAGAATTTATGCTGCCTTTGTGTGTAATAGTCTTGACACTCTGGTGCTGTTGTTGAAGCATTTTGTGTACAGCAAGGGCCGTTTTTATGTTGCCTTGTCATTCTTTTAAGGCTGTGATGCTACTTTACCTTGATCTGAATGCTTCTGGGTGGACGGATCTGTAACACGGGTAGTGAATCATATCCCTGTGTGGGGGTTGCTGTTGTGTGGGTCACACCTTTGTGGAGAGTGGATGTTGTAACCCTACATGGGTTTGTAACCCTTAAGCGTTGTCCCCCGAGCGCTTTTCGTACCAATGTGCATGTTTCAACTGATTTCCTTAGCATTTTTCTTCTTTCTTTCTTTCTTTCTTTCTTTCTTTCTTTCTTTCTTTCTTTCTTTCTTTCTCTCTCTCACTCTCTTTCTCTCTCTCACTCTCTCTCTTTCTTTCTTTCTTTCTTTCTCTCTGTCTCTCTCTGTCTTTCTTTCTTTCTTTCTTTCTTTCTTTCTTTCTTTCTTTCTTTCTTTCTTTCTTTCTTTCTTTCTTTCTTTCTTTCTTTCTTTGCATGCAGTAACTTCGGTACAGTGGCTGCTGATTCTAATTGCTATCCTGTTTTCTTTAGCCACATTCTGGTTTCCAAGATACCCGTCTTTCTGATTCAACCAAGAAGGCCCGTTACCGAATGCGTGAGGGAGCAAATGCAGCCCTTGTTTCGGTCTCATTAAAACAGCCGAGTCCTTATCCTGTCTTCATCCAATTCCTATGTTGGCCAAGTCTAGTCTAGCTAATGTAGAAAGTAAAAACTCAGTTTTAAAAACCATCCTTCCGAGCAGTCCATCTCAGCCTTGGCAAGCATGGACTTCAAGTGCCAGAATTTGGGTGGTATACTGGCTGGGGAATTCTGGGAGTTGAAGTCCATGCTCCTTCAAGGTGCCGAGGTTGAGAAGCTTTTGAGAATATAGGTAGTCAAGATTGTGCCTGGCCCTTTTAAGAAAGATTCCCTCCTGCCCCATCCATCCATTCACTCTAAGACAGTGTTTCTCAACCTTGGCAACTTGAAGATGTCCGGACTTCAACTCCTAGAATTCCCCAGCCAGCGAATGCTGGCTGGGGAATTCTGGGAGTTGAAATCCGGACATCTTCAAGTTGCCAAGGTTGAGAAACACTGCTCTAAGAACTTGTCAAACCCCCCAACATAGTTGCAAGCTTTGGATGATTTAGGTGAATCCTATCTAATAATCATGAATTACTTCAGGGCGCCTCGAAAATTATTTAGGTAATGGAGCTGAAAATGCTCTGCTATTAGGATGTTAGGTATTCAAACAGGCCTTGCTTAATTCAGCCGCTTGCTTCCTCTGCGTTAGAAGGGGAATTCTTATTTGTGCTCCTAAATATGTATGAATGTCGGGGACTTTAATAGCGGCATATTTAATCAGCCGACTGAGAAGGAGCAAAAATGGGGTTTTTCTAAGAAAAAAAAAATGCTGTCGTTTTTTTGATAAGCCAAGAAGCTTACAGGAGAAAGTGTTCTATTGTAGTTTATGCATTATTTCTGAATGGAAGGGTTGTGGATATAATCCTCCTCCGTTTTTCTTTTTAAAAAAAAAAATATTTCTCCTGCTCCTTCTTGCTCGACCTCTCTTTCATTTTGCGACTAAGTGGCTACGTTTCAGGAAACAGACACAGGTAGTTAGGCTGTTTCTGTTTCCAAGACAATTCCCTGCATTTTTGAGGTTGGCTGTATGGCTACGATGCATCTGGGACATCCGGAGCCCTTCGGGATTGGGCGGCATATAAATTTTGATAATAAATAAATGATAATAAATAAATCTGCCTGTTGGCACCCTAGTTTCGTTTGAAGCCACAGCGAAGTAGAATGATTACGGAAGTATCTGGTGGCAATAGCAATAGCAGTTAGACTTATATACCCCTTCATAGGGCTTTCAGCCCTCTCTAAGCGGCTTACAGAGTCAGCATATCGCCCCCAACAATCTGGGTCCTCATTTGACCCACCTCGGAAGGATGGAAGGCTGAGTCAACCCTGCAGGCCACTTCAACTGACTGTTATCTGCAGTTCAGCTGTTCAAATCTCACCGGCTCAGGGTTGACTCAGCCTTCCATCCTTCCGAGGTGGGTAAAATGAGGACCCGGATTGTTGTTGGGGGCAATATGCTGACTCTGTAAACCGCTTAGAGAGGACTGAAAGCCCTATGAAGCGGTATATAAGTCTAACTGCTATTGCTATTGCTATTTCTTGGAGAGCCTTCTTGAAGATCCGAGCCAAGGTCATTCAGAAGACTGGCAAGGTGGTCCATATGAGAAGACTTTGGTGTAACCAATGAGAAACAACCCCCCACCCCATCTTGCTTAAATATAAACCAGATGATTTCCAATCTATGACTAATTTATCTTCGTCGGGAATGAATTCATTTGGTATAATTCGGAAGCTTATTTGTCTGATCTAAGAAAATCTCCCCACCCCCCATTGATAGTCTGCCAGATGTGCTTGGTGGTCTCGGTCATCCAAGGCATCTGAAGGAAGCAGATCCCGGGGGGGAGGGGAGGCCTTGATCCGTGGGAGGGTATGAAATGGGCAGAGGTGGCATATTATGTGCCCATCCCAGCAACAGGGAAATCAGGCTGCAAAACGGTATTTTTAGTCTCTGTGGTTTCTTGCCCAATGGGCCAAGATTGGAGTAATCCAGCTTTATTGGAATTTTATCTGAACGGCAGCATCTTTGGTAGCGATTTAGCTTTTTGTGAGATCAATGTACATTGCCGTCTTCGGGTCTCTTGTGGTTCCTCTTCTCTGCACCGTTTTTGGCCAAAGGGAGATCTCTGGAGTCCAGTCCTTTTAGGTTGGGAGACACTAAATCTAACAACATTTTAAAGCACCCTCTCAAATGACCCATTTTAATAACCTGAAAGCTATTATATAACAAGCAGCCATAAATTAGCACAAGGCCCTGGGGGAAGCCGCACCGTTCTGCGATGAATAGTTAATGCGGTAGAATGTTGAGCAGGTTATTAGTTTTCAATGTACAAATGCTGATCAGGGAATGCTTTTTATAAGGTATTTAAAAGAAAATATAATTAACCGGTGGCGTGCTTCTCTTGCAGCTCAAATTGAAATTATTCCATGCAAGATCTGCGGAGACAAATCTTCAGGAATCCATTATGGTGTGATTACCTGTGAGGGCTGCAAGGTAAGCCTTATGCTATACACACACACGGGGGGGGGGAGAGAGAGACACACACACACACACACGCACACACACACAGAAACACACTTGTGTTGTGTGTATGTGTGAGAAGAGAGGACATTATTGCATCTGCTTATCCGAGGACTTATTTTGGTCTTTCTGCGAGATGAAATATTGAATCTGTTTAGCAATATCATCCGCCGTGGGTGGATTTTAAAACTTCCGGTTGCAATTTCTCTCCTGAAGCTTTACAGCCATCCTGGGGGGGAAACATTTATTTTTCATCCTGCCCTTGAAATAAAAAAAAAAAGGACATCTGTTACATGAAAGCCCTATGAAGCGGTATATAAGTCTTAACTGCTTTTGCTACATCTTGGTCTGACGGCTTGGGTTTAAATTTCAGGAATCCGGTGCACAATTTCAACCATTGAAGCGTTGAGGGGGCTTCTCGTTATTCTTCGTCCGACTTCTCTTTCCTTCCACACGGGTCTTGCTCTCTGTAGCAGAAGGGTCTTTAGGGCTGTCCAAATTTGGCAACTCTTAAGACTTTAGATTTCAACTCCCAGCATGGCTGGCTGGGGAAATCTGAGCCTTGAAGTCACAAGACTTAAAGTTGCCCAGGTTGGACTTCCCCGCTTTAAGGTGTTTTGACGTTGGCTTATCATGCAGCTGGAGTCTTTTTCCATTTCTGATGTTCTAAGCAGGATCAATGCCTCTTCTGAGTGTCCAGGAACACCCTCTCTTTCCTGGATTTTCTTTCAATTTTCTGAATTTTCTGAAAGAGAGATTCCTAGCGAGAGAACTCACTTTTTAGAAAGTTTGTGGCTCTCTTGCTTCTTATGCGAGGCTTTGGTAGATGGAAATCCTGCTAGAAAAATCTCTCTGGTCCTTTTCTTAAACATCTTGGAGGCCCATCAATGTACCAACTTCAAGACAGAAATGCAAACCGTCACTGTCCATCCCAAAGGCGCTTTTTTTCAAGAGGCAGCTGGGCTTCCTAGTTTTTCTCTGAAGACATTTTCCCTTCTCATCCAAGAAGCTTCTTCAGCTCTGACTGGATAGTGGAGAATGAAAGGATCGTCCAGCCAGAGCTGAAGAAGCTTTTGGGGCGAGAAGCGAAATGTCTTCAGAGAAAAACTAGGAAGACCAGTTGTCTCTTGAAAAAGCACTTTGGGGACATCCTGAACAGGGATTAAATAATATCCTAATTTTCGGGCCAGAAGTTGAATCTCCAGGGCCAGAAGGTAGATAAATCCTTTGCGAAGTAATCCCAAACTTCTGAAAATAGAATAGAGGTGGTGTGTTGTTTTTTTAAAGTGTGTTTGTTTTAAAAATCCAGAATTAGGGTTAGAAAATTGGAAGAGTAAGGGAAAAACAACTCCCTGGTTCCTAATTGGCAATTATTGGAATATTGTGAAAGGTAATGATACATGGAAATCTGTAAGTGTTAGCTATAAATCAGGAGATTATGAATACGTCTTTGTTGTTACAGGCTGTGTGTGTGTATCCCTTTCAGAAGGCTGCCATTAGAAGACAGCTGTCAGCTGCTTTCTTGTAATTAAACAGCCAATGAGCAGCTAATTAAGACATATGTGTATACAGAAGTGGAAGTGGGCATGTTAATGAACTGTAGGAATCAATTCATTAAATGGAAATTGTCAAAAGACCAAACAGAAGCTTAAAGGCTCACCGCTCTGCCAGGTTGCCCAAGTAGTGGGGACGCCAGGAAAACGGAGGCACAGCCGCCCTGCCCCGAAGCCCAGAATGGGCCCTTTGCTTCCTTGGGAAAGGAAGGGAAACCATCTCCTCTTTTCAGACCAATTCCTTGGCCTCCTCGGGGCTCCCAGGCAAACGATTTAGACCAGGGGGGGCCCCAACCTTGGCCATGTAAAGACTTCAACTCCCAGAGTTCCCCAGCCAGTGAGGCCATAATGCCCCCGGGACCTGCCCTAAGGATGGACCCTGTGGGTGAAGTCCTCAGCTTATCCCCACAATCAAGCCAAACGTTTTATGTTGCTAAGTGAGACGGTGGTCTCGTGAGCTTTGCTGCATTCTGCCACCTTCCTTGCCACCGTTGTTAAGCGAATCGCTGCCGTTGCTTAGTCACACGGTTTGTGAAGCAGTGCAAAGGTGCCAGAAGGGGATCGCGAGATCCCAAGGCACTGCCACCGCCGTCATAAATACGAGTCAGTCGCCAAGCACCTGAATTTTCGATCATGTGACCAACAAGGATGCTGCAACGGTCTTTAAGAGTGGAAAAAGCTCCTAGGTTGCTTTCCTCAGTGCCGTTGTATCTTTGAACGGATGAATGGTGGTAAGATGAGGACTGCTTCTCCAGCACCCTCACCGCCTTCTTTCCCTCCTCCTCCTCCTCCTCCTCTGCAGGGTTTCTTCAGGAGGAGCCAGCAGAGCAATGCCACCTATTCCTGCCCTCGCCAGAAAAACTGCTTAATTGACCGAACCAGCCGAAACCGCTGCCAGCATTGCCGCCTGCAGAAATGCCTGGCCGTGGGGATGTCGCGAGATGGTGAGATTTCCTCCGCTCTCTGGTGGGGGAGGGGGAGGGGGAGAGAGAGAGACCCTCCCCAGCTGTTGCATGCTCCCCCACTGCCCCGCCGTAATTCCCCTGGAAACCCCCTCTCTTTAGTAGCCTCGGGGGGTTGGGTTCCCTGTGTCCACGCCACGCACCGTCATCCAGATGTTATGGTGGCATTCAGCATTTGGATTTAAGCCACCAATGTTCTTTCTCATGTGGCAAAGCGTCGCTTCAAATTTCCTTCCTTTCTTCTTCCTTTCCTTCTTCTTCCTTCCTTCATTCCTTCCTTTCTTCTTCCTTCATTCCTTCCTTCTCCTTTTCTCTCCTTCCTTCCCCTTTTCTCTCCTTCCTTCCTTTCCCTTCTCTCTCCTTCCTTCCATCCCTCCCTGCTCCCTTCCTTTCCATTTTCCTTCCTTCCTTCCCTCCTTCCTTCCTTCCTCCCCCTTTTCTCTCCTTCTTTCCTTCCCCTTTTCTCTCCTTCCTTTCTTCCTTCCTTCCTTCCTTCCTTCCTCCTTTCCTTCCTTCCCCTTCTCTCTCCTTCCTTCCTTCCTTCCTCCTTTCCTTCCTTCCTTCCCCTTCTCTCTCCTTCCTTCCTCCTTTCCTTCCTCCCCCTTTTCTCTCCTTCCTTCCTTCCCTCCCTGCTTCCTTCCTTTTCCTTTTCCTTCCTTCCTTCTTCCCCCTTTTCTCTCCTTCTTTCCTTCCCCTTTTCTCTCCTTCCTTTCTTTCTTCCTTCCTTCCTTCCTCCTTTCCTTCCTTCCCCTTCTCTCTCCTTCCTTCCTTCCTTCCTTCCTTCCTTCCTCCTTTCCTTCCTTCCTTCCCCTTCTCTCTCCTTCCTTCCTTCCTCCTTTCCTTCCTCCCCCTTTTCTCTCCTTCCTTCCTTCCCTCCCTGCTTCCTTCCTTTTCCTTCCTTCCTTCCTCCCCCTTTTCTCTCCTTCTTTCCTTCCTTCCTTCCTCCCTCCCTTCCTTCCTTCCTTCCTTCCTTCCTTCCTTCCTTAAGTTAAACACCTTTGTACCTTTTTTTATCTAGCTGAAATTTAGGCCCGATCAGTGGGGGGGTGTTTTGCCGTCCCCTAATATCAAAGGGCCCTGTGGCTTTTTGCCCTTTTGAATCTTGCGGCCCCCTCCCCAAAGCTGACCTTGGGGTGGGGGGGAAGAGGAGGTGACCAAATCTGTTGCTTTGGACTCTCTTCCAGCCGTCAAGTTTGGCCGCATGTCCAAAAAGCAGCGGGACAGCTTGTACGCGGAGGTCCAGAAGCACCGGATGCAGCAGCAGCAGCAGCGAGACCACCCGCAGCCCCCCGGAGAAGCGGAGCCGCTGACCCCCAGCTACAGCATCACGGCTAACGGCCTGACGGAGCTGCACGACGACCTGAGTAATTACATAGACGGTCAACCTTCCGAAGGTAGCAAAGGCGACTCTGCGGTTAGCAGCTTCTACTTAGACATACAACCTTCTCCAGACCAATCGGGCCTTGACATTAATGGCATCAAACCAGAACCGGTCTGTGACTTCGCTCCCACGACGGGCTTCTTTCCATATTGCTCCTTTACCAATGGGGAGACCTCTCCTACTGTGTCCATGGCAGAATTAGGTAATGACAAAGAGCGGGGAACCCCTCCCCTAGTTGCTCTCTTGCTTGCCCTTGGATGGAAAGCAGCCCCCCCCCTCGCCTCCCCACCCAAGAGGCTCTCCGGCCCTAGAATCCAGCCCTTCCCCCTAGACCCAACTCGGCTCGGGAAGAGTGGCTTGCTACAGCGTTCCTGAGACCCCCCCACATTTCACGGCTTACAAAATTGAGCTGCTTCGTCTGATACTATTGGGGGTCCGCCTTATCTATAGAGATGCGGTGGCTCGGTGGGTAAGACGCTGAGCTTGCCCATCAGAAATTTGTTCAAATCCCTAGCGTTGCGTAACGGAGGGAGCTCCCGTGACTTGTCCCGGCTTCTGCCAACCTAGCAGTTCGAAAGCAGGTAAAAAAATGCAAGTAGAAAAATAGGAACCACCTTCGGTGGGAAGGGAACAGCGTTCCGTGCGCCGTTCAGCGTTGAGTCATGCCAGCCACATGACCACCGAGACGTCTCCGAACAGTGCTGGCTCTTCGGCTTTGAAACGGAGATGAGCACCATCGCCCCCTAGAGTCGGGAACGACTAGCACAGATGTCTGTGGTTAAAATTTGCTTGTGAAACCAGCACAGCCTGGTGTGTATAACATCCCCTTTGCCACAAAAAAGTAAGACGTGAGTCAGTCTGCATCTTACGGCCGACAGAAGTATTATTTTTTGGGGTGGTGGTGGTGGTGAAAATGACTTACGATTTCGCCCCACGTGAAATCTGCTTGAAGAGCAATTGTGTGCCACAGTGAAAGATAATCCTCGAATTACAACCGATGGCTTAGCAATCGTTCTAAGTGGCACTGAAAAGGGGGAGTCACAATTGGCCCTTGCAGTTATGCCCGTCCTGGCATCCCCATGGTCACGTGATCAGGCTTTGGGCATTGCGTTTAGGATGGTCCCAGCGGCCCCAGGGTCACGTGACCACACCCTCGCAACCTTCCCATCTGGCTTCCGATAAGCGGTCGATGGGGGAAGTCGGATTCGTTTTAACAACGGCAGGATTCACTTAACAACGGCAGGAGTTGGCTGAACAATCACAGCCAAAAAGGTTGTAAAATTGGGTGGGATTCATTTAACAACTGCCTCCTTGTTTTGCAACGGGCATTCAGATCCTAATTGTAGTCGTAATCCGAGGACCGAGGTCTTAATCCAAGACTTACCCTTCTTTTCTTGGATGAATGAAGCAATAACAGCCTCTCTCTTGCAGGGAATGTGGGATAATGATTCAGTTGGGGAAAATCACCCCAGTATAAAAGAGGGAGTGCGTGTGTCCTGTAGTCCCCATTTGATTAGCTCCTTAGTCCATTCCTTCAGGGAGACCTGGATGCTTTGAACGGCATTGAAACACAAGGCAGCAACATCTGGATGCTGCAGCTTCCTTCCCTACCCATCTCAGGGGCTGCCCCAAAGAAGAGGGAGTCAAGCTATTCTCCAAAGCACCTGGGGGCAGGACGAGAAGCAATGGGTGGAAACTAATCAAGGAGAGGAGCAACCTTAGAACCGAGAAGGAATTTCCTGACAGGGAGAACAATATACCAGTAGTAACTGTGGGAGGGGACCTTGGAGTCCTAGTGGACAACCATTTAAATAGGAGGCAGCCATGGGGGGCAGCTGCCAAAAAAGCCAACACAGTTCTAGGCTGCATCAACAGAGGGAGAGAATCAAGATCACCACTTTATAATGCCTTGTTACTTGGAATCCTGCATTCAGTTTTGGTCGCCACGATGTAGAAAAGACGTGGAGACTCTGGAAAGAGTGCAGAGAAGAGCAACAAAGAGGATTAGGGGACTGGATGCTGAAATATATGAAGAACGGTTGCAGGAACTGGGTAGGTCTAGTTTAATGAAAAGAAGGACGAGGGGAGACGTGATAGCAGTCTTCCAATATCTTAGGGGTTGCCCCAAAGAAGAGGGAGTCAAACTATTCTCCAAAGCACCTGGGGGCAGGACGAGAAGCAATGGGTGGAAACTAATCAAGGAGAGGAGCAACTTAGAACCGAGAAGGAATTTCCTGACAGGGAGAACAATATACCAGTAGTAACTGTGGGAGGGGACCTTGGAGTCCTAGTGGACAACCATTTAAATAGGAGGCAGCCATGGGGGGCAGCTGCCAAAAAAGCCAACACAGTTCTAGGCTGCATCAACAGAGGGAGAGAATCAAGATCACCACTTTATAATGCCTTGTTACTTGGAATCCTGCATTCAGTTTTGGTCGCCACGATGTAGAAAAGACGTGGAGACTCTGGAAAGAGTGCAGAGAAGAGCAACAAAGAGGATTAGGGGACTGGATGCTGAAATATATGAAGAACGGTTGCAGGAACTGGGTAGGTCTAGTTTAATGAAAAGAAGGACGAGGGGAGACGTGATAGCAGTCTTCCAATATCTTAGGGGTTGCCCCAAAGAAGAGGGATTCAAGCTATTCTCCAAAGCACCCGAGGGCAGGACAAGAAGCAATGGGTGGAAACTAATCAAGGAGAGGAGCAACTTAGAACCAAGAAGGAATTTCCTGACAATGGGAACAATGAACCAGTGGAACAGAAGTTGCCTCCAGAAGTTCTGAATGCTCCAACACTGGGCGTCTTTAAGAAGATGCTGGATAGCCATTTGTCTGAAACTGTATAGGGTTTCCTGCCTAGGCAGGGGGTTGGACTAGAAGACCTCCAAGGTCCCTTCCAATTCTGCTATTCTATTCTACTGGTTCACTTGAGCCGAGGTGGCGCAGTGGGTAGAGTGCAGTACTGCAGGCTACTTCAGCTGACTGCAGTTCTGCAGTTCGGCTGTTCAAATCTCACCGGCTCAGGGTTGACTCAGCCTTCCATCCTTCCGAGGTGGGTGAAATGAGGACCCGGATTGTTGTTGGGGGCGATATGCTGACTCTGTAAACTGCTTAGAGAGGGCTGAAAGCCCCATGAAGCGGTAGATAAGTCTAACTGCCATTGCTATTGCTACTTAGCCATCTCTCCTCTCCCATCAAGCGATCAGAAATGGTGCCATTCAGACAAATGCCAGGGTCCCTGAGCCAGCCAGCCAGCTAGCAATCAGGAGTGTCCACATCTTAAAGCTGAAATAACAGCCGCTTAGCCAGAATTGCTTGGATCCAGGGCCAATCGTCTGTCACTCACCGTGACTGTCAGAATTAGAAGTCAGGGTGAAAAGAAACGACGGTGAGAAGCTCATTTCAGCCCCAGGTAGATGAACGAGAACGGGCCAGTCAGTCAGGAGTTACACCCAGAAACCCGTGCGGCCTTCTTGGCTAATGCGTGCGAACTTTCCCCCTTCTTTAGAACACCTTGCGCAGAACATCTCAAAGTCCCACATGGAAACCTGCCAGTACTTGAGGGAAGAGCTTCAGCAGATCACCTGGCAAACGTTTCTGCAGGAGGAAATCGAGAACTACCAGAGCAAGGTATTTTGGGGGGGGGGTTGTTCCTTTGGGAAGATCTATTGCGTAGATGCCAGCCCCCCCCCCTCTTTCCTGTGTTCCAAGCGCTTTGTTGATGTTGATGTTGATTTTATTTATATGCCGCCCTTTTCCCCCCCGAAGGGGACTCAGAGCGGCTCACAACTCAAACCAGGGAAGGGGGATACAGACAGAAAATAAAACACAAAACATAACAATACATAATTTAAAAACACACAACAGTCATACCATTCGAGACGGGGGCAACGGCTCTTTAGCCCCAGGCCTGTCGGAACAGCCAGGTTTTGAGGGCTTTGCGGAAGGCCTGGAGGGTGGTGAGGGTTCGAATCTCCACGGGGAGTTCGTTCCAGAGGGTCGGAGCAGCCACAGAGAAGGCCCTCCTCCGGGTAGTCGCCAGTCGGCATTGGCCGGCGGATGGGATTCGGAGGAGGCCTAATCTGTGGGATCTAATCGGTCTAGAGGGGGTAATTTGTGATGGAGGTTTTAAAAGGGAATATATATATCAGTGTATTGCAATTAAAAGTGCAAATTTTATCAGTGTATTGCAATTTAAAAGTGCCAATTTGGAAAAATAAAAGGTAACATCTGAAGCTAGCAATAGGGCTGTTGGAGTCAGAACCGATGAGCCGAGGTGGCGCAGTGGTTAAATGCAGCACTGCAGGCTACTTCAGCTGACTGCAGTTCTGCAGTTCGGCTGTTCAAATCTCACCGGCTCAAGGGTTGACTCAGCCTTCCATCCTTCCGAGGTGGGTAAAACGAGGACCCGGATTGTTGTTGGGGGCGATATGCTGACTCTGTAAACCGCTTAGAGAGGGCTGAAAGCCCTAGGAAGCGGTATATAAGTCTAACTGCTATTGCTATTGCTCTGATTTCCTTAAAAGACGAATCGTTTTTTTAACCGCTCGGAGTCTTTCCTGGGAAAAGTTTGTGAAAGACTTGGGTTTTCTTTCTCTCCCCCAGCAAAGAGAGGTCATGTGGCAGTTATGTGCGGTGAAGATAACAGAAGCAATACAGTATGTCGTAGAGTTTGCCAAGCGCATCGACGGCTTTATGGAACTATGCCAAAACGATCAGATTGTGCTTTTAAAAGCAGGTGCGTGCCTTTTGTGAAACGCCGGGAATCCAATATCCCCCCCCCCAACAGCTAAAACTACGAACTTTTCCACTCAATTATTGTCAATCACGGGTTTCTCCGTTGCTCTGTTTTTGGGGACTAGTAATTGCTGCCAAAAAAAACACCAAACCCACAGTTAAATTTTTAAGAATGACAGGAAGAAGCCCTTTACGATGAATAAAACATGAAAAGTAGAAACTCCGTTCGTTAGCGAAGAGCTCGTTGTTGCTACCCTCAAACTAAGGCCACCTGCAGCCTCCTGAAACCCAAGTGTCATTGATGGCACGGAGGTTGTAACCTTAGAGTAGTGTTTCTCAACCTTGGTGACTTTAAGTCCTGTAGACTTCAACTCCCAGAATCCCCCAGCCAGCGCAGCTGCGCTGGCTGGGGGATTCTGGGAGTTGAAGTCCACAGGACTTAAAGTCGCCAAGGTTGAGAAACACTGCCTTAGAGCCTTTGAGGAAGAAGTCACCCCTTCCTTCCTGGTGATAAAGGAGAATCCAGACAAGGAAATGACGTGACAGTCAGGCAGAGGCTGAAAATCCGCCTTTGTTTCAGTTCACCCTAGAATCACTCCCGTAAAAGTGCCGTAATTATTTGTGACACGCTGCTGAAAGGTTCTTAAGAGAAACCCAGAAAACTCATAACTCACTCTAAAGTGGTGTTCCTCAACCTTGGCAACGTGAAGACGGGTGGACTTTCAACTTCCAGAATTCAACTTGAAGATGGGTGGACTTCTCCATTCTGGCTGGGAAATTCTGGGAGTTGAAATCCACCCTTCTTCAAGTCGCCAAGGTTGAGAAACACTAGTCTAGAAGATCCTTTCATAATAAGTGAAGAAAATGTTTTTTTTCTTTTTCCATTAGTTTTATATACTGTGTGTGTGTGTGTGTGTGTTGTATTTGTGCTGATAAATAAATAAAGGGAGACTAGTATAGATCTATTTCAAGCTATTTAGCTCTCATCAGCTAGCCATACCCTTACTGGGATTTGAACCTGGGCTGTATTACATATTAGGCAGTTGTGTTAGCCACTAAGCCACAAGGTTCTCCTCCTTTAATATAGATAGATAGATAGATAGATAGATAGATAGATAGATAGATAGATAGATAGATAAGATGTAGATGTAGATATAGATATAGATATAGATAGTATTTATGCTGATAAATAAATAAAGGGAGACTAGTATAGATCTATTTCAAGCTATTTAGCTCTCATCAGCTAGCCATACCCTTACTGTAATAGCTTGAAATAGATCTATACTAGTAGTATATATATGTGTATATATATATATATATATATATATGTATATGTATATATATATATATGATAAAGGAGGAGAGCCTTGTGGCTTAGTGGCTAACACAACTGCCTAATATGTAATACAGCACAGGTTCAAATCCCAGTAAGGGTATGACTAGCTGATGAGAGCTAAATAGCTTGAAATAGATCTATACTAGTCTCCCTTTATTTATTTATCAGCACAAATACAACAAATGTAACAAAAAGGCAACAGTAAAAATATTGGGTTTCTGCCTGGATGGTCTCTTGTGACGAGCCGAAGGACAGAGAATGGAAGTGTGATCTTCCTCCCATATTTGGGCATACCGGGGGTTGTAACTAACTATCTATCTATCTATCTATCTATCTATCTATCTATCTATCTATCTATCTATCTATCTATCTATCTATCTATCTATATTAGATGACATTGATTTAATATGCAACATATACAATTGAAAATGAAGTAACAGCCCATAACAAGGGGTCCTTGGTGAACAAGACCCACTTTTAAAAGCAACCTGAAGCCTATTATTTCTTTAAGACAGACCTAATGATGCCACTGAAAAACCTTTCCCTATTTCTTTTAGGGTCTTTAGAGGTTGTATTTATCAGAATGTGCCGTGCCTTTGACTCTCAAAACAACACAGTGTACTTTGATGGCAAATACGCTGGCCCAGATGTATTCAAATCTTTAGGTAAGGCAAGAAATGTTCCATTAGAATGCGCTAACATTCTAAACACCGTTTCTAGAAAGTGCTGCTTTTTGAAAATATATATTTTTATCCCAAACAAATATATTTTATGGAAATAACTCAAAGGATTAATCATAAATACCCAGGGGCACAATTTAATTACAGTTCTTTAGCCTTCCATGGGACTTAAGTATCATACAATGGTGCCCTGACATTTAAATTGAAAAATTACGGGTTTAAGCTAGAAATATATACCAAGCAGCAGAGTTTTAGTATACTAAATGCAAAAGCAGGGACTGAATATATATACACATACATACATACATACATACATACATACATACATACATACATAATGCATGCATGCATGCATGCATACATACACACACAGTATATCCTATGTTGCATTCTTTGGAAGAGACCCTGTTTGTTTTATTTTGCAGGCTGTGAAGATTTCATTAGTTTTGTGTTTGAATTTGGAAAGAGTTTATGTTCTATGCACCTTACTGAAGACGAGATTGCATTATTCTCAGCTTTCGTTTTACTATCTGCAGGTAAGACGTCAATCCAAGGAAGTAATTTTGCTTTTTTTCAAATTAACCTCTTGGTGATATTCCGGGAGTATGAAATCCCACGTTAATATTTTCTGCCCCTGAGCCAAAATATTGTGCTTTCCCTTCAGAGCAATATATTTAGTTCAGTTCCAGCACTCTGCAGCTTTTCTTACCGGAAAACCTGCCTTCATCACTTATCTTGGTAATCCTGAGAGTCAAATAGATGTTTGAGGAGAGGGATGACGTGGCTCAGATTTCCTCTTTCGTGAGGTCCTGAAGCTTGTAGACCCAGCAGCTCTCTTCTCACAATAAAACCTTTTAAAGCCCAACAGCTAATATTTAAAGAGCCGTGGTGGCGCAGTGGTTAGAGTGCAGTACTGCAGCCTCCTTCTGCTGACTGCCGGCTGCCTGCAATTCGGCAGTTCGAATCTCATCAGGCTCAAGGTTGACTCAGCCTTCCTTCCTTCCAAGGTGGGTAAAATGAGGACCCAAATTGTTGGGGGCAATAGGCTGACTCCGTAAAGTGCCTTAGAGAGGGTTGTAAAAGCCCTGTGAAGTGGTATATAAGTCTATGGGCTATTGCAAAAGAAGGAAGGAAGGAAGGAAGATGTGTGGTGGCCCAGTTTAGAGTACAATATTTCAGGCTACTTCTGCTGACTGATGGCTGCCTGCAATTTGGCCCTCCATCCTTCCGAGGTGGGTAAAATGAGGACCCAGATTGTTGGGGGCAATATACCAATAGCAATAGCAACAGTTAGACTTATATACCGCTTCATAGGGCTTTCAGCCCTCTCTAAGCGGTTTACAGAGTCAGCATATTGCCCCCAACAACAACCCGGGTCCTCATTTTACCCACCTCGGAAGGATGGAAGGCTGAGTCAACCTTGAGCCTGGTGGGATTTGAACAGCCAAACTGCTGAACTGCAGTCAGCTGAAGTAGCCTGCAGTGCTGCATTTAACCACTGTGCCACCGACTCTGTAAACCACTTAGAGAGGGCTGTAAAAGCCCTATGAAGTGGTATATAAGTCTAAGGGCTATTGCTAGTTAGTTCCTTCCTTCCTTCCTTCCTTCCTTCCTTCCTTCCTTCCTTCCTTCCTTCCTTCCTTCCCTCCCTCCCTCCCTCCCTCCCTCCCTCCCTCCCTCCCTCCCTCCCTCCCAGTGGTTAGAATGCAGCATTGCAGGCTAACTCTGCCCACCATCTGGAGTTTGATCCTGACTGGCTCAAGGTTGACTCAACCTTCCACCCTTCCGAGGTGGGTAAAATGAGGAGCTAGATTGTTGGGGGGCAAGAGGCTGACTCTGTAAACCGCTTAGAGAGGGCTGTAAAAGCACTGTGACGCAGTATATAAGGCCTATTGCTAGTGCTATTTTGCTGCTGCTGCTCCAAAATTTCAGGGAAAATGTGAGCCATTTCTAGAAAGAAAGAATCAGAGGATGGAGAACCATCGAGTGCTCTTCAGCCTCTCTTGCTTTCTACCAAGGAAGGGAAGATGGAGGCTCCCCTGAGATTGGTGCGCTATCAGGAGAGCTGGATTGCTCTGCTTGTGGCAGTGGAGCTACCCCCCCCCCCCAACACTTCGACCCAATAAATACAACATCCGCAAATTGTAATTGAAGAGACCCACCTGAACGGCCATTCCCATTCTTCCTTTCCTTTTAGATCGATCGTGGCTTCAGGAAAAGGTAAAAATTGAAAAGCTCCAGCAAAAAATCCAGTTTGCGCTTCAACATGTACTGCAGAAAAACCATCGGGAAGATGGAATATTAACAAAGGTAAGGAATCTACGGCAACTTTCACCCGAATGAGCAGCACCTTTTACGGAATATTCTGCGATGCTTGTTTAAAATGTGACGGAGGAAAATTGCAGGGATCAGCTAATAAACCTGGAATAATAAAGATGAACCAATTATGAGGAATTGCTCTAGAGCAGTGGTCTCCGACCTTGGCAACTTTAAGACCTGTGGACTTTAACTCCCAGAGTTCCTCAGCCAGCCAAGCTGGCTGAGGAACTCTGGGAGTTGAAGTCCACAGGTCTTAAAGTTGCCAAGGTCGGAGATCACTGGTCTATAGAGATAGGAAAAGGGAACAGGAGTAGCACTCCATTCCCTTTTATATATATTGTATGGATTATATTATATTATTATATTTTATGTTTATATTATATTATTAATTAGATTAGATAAACATAGATAGAAAGACATACAGTTGATCAGAGGTCTTCAAATATGGCAACTTGAAGTCCTGTGGACTTCAACACCCAGAATTCCCCAGCCAGCTATGCTGGCTGGGGGATTCTGGGAGTTGAAGTCCACAGGACTTCAAGTTGTCAAGGTTGAGAAACACTGCTCTAGAGAACATTAGATGAAGTACTTCTTTCTTCTGGAGTTTATTTTATTTATTTATTTTATTTATTTTATTTATTTTATTTTTTAAATAAGATTTTATTGGTAAAAAGAAAATACAACATCCATAACTTGTAAAAAACAATACAACTACAATTTCGAGATATTCCCATACTATCAAATCATTATAAACATCAAAGGTTAGGTATCTTATTCCTTCCCTCCCTCTTCTCTTCCCTCATTTCTTCTTTTCCATACCCTTTTCTTCCCTCCCCCCCTTACTTCCTTCTCCCCTGCCTTCCCTCCTTTCTTTTCTCCTTTCCTCCTTTCCCTCCCTCGATCCCCCCTCCTTCTCACATACCTTCCCTCCTTCCCTTCCTCTTTCCCTCCTCCTTCCTTTTCTCTTAACCTCCCTCCTTTCCTCCCTCCCTTCCTTCCTTCCTTTCAACTCTCCTTCCCTCTTTCTTTCCCCCCCTCTTTCCCTCTTTACTACCCTCTCCTCTTCCCTCCCTCCTTCCTCCCCCAGTTTCTTCTCTTTCTTCTCTCCTTCTTTCTTCCCACCTCCTTTCCCTTCTCTTCTTTCTCTTCCTCCTCTTTATCCTTCCCCCCTTCTTCTGCCTTTCCTGTTCCTCTCCTTTCTCCTCTCCATCCTGGCTTCCCTACTATTTATTTATTTTAATTTGCCAACAAGTACAAGGAAACATACATGGATATAAATAAGCAAAACACAGCCACGAACACATAAAAAGAGGACACATAAATGGAGACAGTGGGACAGGGACAGTAGGCACGCTGCTGTGTTTATCCATACCCCTTGGAGTTGCAGCAAGTGCTGAGCCGCAGTCAAAGGCTTTGAATCTCAGGGTTGTGTTGGGCCCAACTGAACCTTTAGAAATTGGTCATTATTTCTGCAGCCATTTTAATGTAATTCTTAAAAGTTGTATGAAGTATAATTCTTCCTCTTGGAAGGAATCCAATGTTCCTTACATCCTTTTTTTTTTTGTGAGGGGGGGGACATTGCTACTAGAGGAAGATAAGACCACTATTGCTAGATGAGCATTATGGGTCCCATAATCACCTACAACCCATAATGCTTCTGAAATACAGCATTTGATTTTAGGGGAAGGGGAACACACACACACACACACACACACACACACCCCTCCTCATTGTCCCTCAGCTTCTCTAACCCTTGTTGCCTTGCAGACCCTAAAATGGAAAAGGGGAACAAGTAGAATAAATTGAAAGACGAGGAACCAGCTAGAGAAGTCGCATCTCACACCACTTACAACTTTTTAACATTTTACTCACTGAAAACATCAGCACCCATCTCAACACATAAGCATAAGAGCCGAGGTGGCGCAGTGGTTAGAGTGCAGTACTGCAGGCCACTTCAGCTGACTGCTATCTGCAGTTCAGCGGTTCAAATCTCACCGGCTCAAGGTTGACTCAGCCTTCCATCCTTCCGAGGTGGGTAAAATGAGGACCCGGATTGTTGGGGGCAATATGCTGACTCTGTAAACCGCTTAGAGAGGGCTGAAAGCCCTATGAAGCGGTATATAAGTCTAACTGCTATTTCAGCTGACTGCTATCTGCAGTTCAGCGGTTCAAATCTCACCGGCTCAGGGTTGACTCAGCCTACCATCCTTCCGAGGTAGGTAAAATGAGGACCCGGATTGTTGTTGGGGGCAATATGCTGACTCTGTAAACCGCTTAGAGAGGGCTGAAAGCCCTATGAAGCGGTATATAAGTCTAACTGCTATTGCTATTGCTAACACCAAATTCTGGGCAGCTTACAGGGAAGGAGCCTTTACAGCCAAAACAGCAGCAGATGATAAAACCCAAAAGAGAAAGGCCTGGTGGCCCCAACACAGCTCCTTGGTGCAACCCATGAGGTTCCCCTCCCGCTTTGACCTCCCCCCCCCCATCCTCCCAAAGATGCTTAAAGGCTTTTATGGCCTCCCCCCTTGAAGCCCCCTCCCCTCTCTGGAAAAGAATGGCCGATCCCTTCACTGACCCTTTCCCTTCTTTCCCCTCGCAGCTAATATGCAAAGTCTCGACCTTAAGAGCCCTGTGTGGACGACATACAGAGAAGCTCATGGCGTTCAGAGCAATATACCCGGAGATTGTGCGGCTTCATTTTCCTCCCTTGTACAAGGAGTTGTTCACTTCAGAATTTGAGCCAACGGTGCAGATGGAAGGGTAAAGGGATCCTCTCCAGCCTTCTAGAAGCTCTGGTGGGGACAAACCTTCCAGGAGAAAGAAAGAGAAAGAGAGAGAGAGAGAGAGAAGGAAGAGATTCAACCGAGACACTTTCGTGGCCCTGCGTAAGACGTGGGGAAGCCAGCACACTGCACATCTTCCGGCGCCAGGCAAAGGAGGGGCGGGGGGAGACGAAACAAGGGTTGGACTTCCTTGGTCCCGTTGACCCCGTTGCTGCGATGCCCACCCAGAGGGGGGGGGCTTTCCCCCTTCTGCCTGGTCTCCAGCCTCTGTTTACACAGAAGGAGGGCTTCCCTCTGTCCTTGTAACTCACTGCCCACAGAGACGCTTCGCCGAACGAGGGTCCGGACCGAATCTCCAGCTCGACTCCGGCGACTGGTGTGTGTGCGCACTGCGGAGGCTTCGCTTCATCAGTTTTGCACAACTTTTGCTCATTGTTTTCATGAAGGACGATGTCTTTTCACCGCACCGCGATGGCCGCCAGGCGGAACGGCGGTGGGAAGAGTCCATAAAGCAATAGCATTATAATCTATTACAGGGTAAATGGGCATGAAGTCAATATATAGCAAAAGAGATGATATTGTTTATATATTGTTTTAATTAATATAAAAAAAAATGTAGTTAACTGGTATAGCTTTTATTGTTGAATTGATAAGGCACTTTTCGTTTTGCACCTTTTTTTTTCTTTTTAAATTATATGCTGGCGTGTTCAGTGTTTGTGCTGCATGTACACCAGAATCCAAGTTGTGACGGAGGAGGGTTGGAAGAGGGAGAGGGGAACACTGCAAAGGAGGATGTGCTGCTAACTTTCCACGTTTCCTTTGGCAGAGAGGCCGGCCCAGGTCCCTTCTGTGGTCTTGTGTAATGGGCCGGGAGGGAGGGAGGGAAGTTCAAGTTTCTAAGCCGTTCTCTGGGTCTTAAAAACTATGATTTTATTGGAGAGCAAGAAATAATAATCCCTGTTTTTAAACCAGGTTACTGACAACGGGGATTGAAAAGAAGAAGAAAAAAATAGAGCTGTGTTTAATCACTTAACAAATGTGTCGGTTTTTTAGCAACACCTTTTTAAAATCAGCCCATTCCTGGAGTGAGTAAACATGGATTCCGACAACCAAATTTAGACACTTGTTTTGGAAATATTGGTCCTAATACTTTTGTTTACATTTTGTGTGTGTTTTTGTCTGTGGGTGTGTGGAGAGAAGAGAAACAGATTCAACAAATTAAGACAGGTATAGGGTGCATGTAATTTTTTTTTCTCGCGGATCGTGTCCATGGACGTAAATCTTGTATTCAGTGCATGGAGACCCGACTATTTGCTAAGTTGCGACACACCTGGAGGCTTGTTAAAAATGTGCTCTTGTGTGTGGCTACTTCCTTTGTAAACACAAGAGGTGCTACTTGCCCCCTTGCTTTACAATCTCTTCCAAACAGAGGATGCCGTGGGAGGTGGTTGAACATGTCGGTGGCTTGGATCCTGGAGTTGCCACCGGCATCTTGGTTTCTTGGTCCTCTCCGCCTTTCGAAATCTAAAGCAACCTGAATTTATGCTCTGCCTACCACATGCTACACTTGAGCCACCTGGAATCATGAGCAAGAAGCTCTGTGTGAAGAATGATTTATATCATGGCCACTGAAATCCACCTATTCAAATGCAAAATCTCACCCAAAAGGGGATGACACAAGTTGGACTGGAGTTCTCCTTATGACCTTCCATTTTTGCTTCAAAATCTTGGAGAGGGTTCCCTCAAAGTGACCAGAAGTGCCAGCTGGATTCCTGGTCTTCGAGGTTGTGTTTAGAGCCAGTGACCAAGGTTGCAATCCTATGCCCTTTGATCTATTGGGAAGCCCCATTGAGTTCAATGGGATCTCCTTCCACGTAAGACCTACCTAAGGTTCTTTGGTTGAGTTGTTGAATCACCCGTATTTAAAGAAACCAATTCCGTAGTCTTTAATTCTCATCTATTTCACTTCCTCCATCTTGAAGCACAGTCTGTATTAGCAGTGAATCTTAACTCCTGTTTATCAGAGTAGCTTAGATATTTTTTAATTTGTTGACCACTAAGGAACCCTTAATAATTCTGAGTCTCATTTTCCAGTTCTGATTCAAGTTGTCTTTCTGATGGTAAAAAAAAAATACCATCATGAATGGAAGTGATTGAGATGTTTATTCATCTAGTTGACATTACTTGTATCATTACTAGATAACTAGTAATGTCAGCCAGACTTGCTACTCTTCTTTAAAAACTAGGTTAAAAGAATAACGAGGTTCAGCATCCCAATCTAAAGCATATGTAGGGATGTGTCTTCTTGTCTCAAGCTCTTTATCCTTGACCTAGAGACCATTTTAGTAGGCAGCTAAAACTTTTGAGAAGAATATTTTCATCCTCTGCTTCATCATCATGCCTTCTGTAGGATCATAGTTCGCTCACATCCGGTCATGTCTATGAAAGAAAAAAGTTGAGTTTTGGTTTGGAAATCAGCGTCTCTTTTTTTATTTAGGTGCTAATACTAGGAGCTTCTGGTTGCTTGTAAATTTCCACGGTTCTGACATGGAGCCTTGTCTTCCTTTCAGGTGATTGATCAAGTGCCATCAAGTCTGTGCCAAGTTCTCTTAGTCAACTTCTAGATAGATTTTCTGCATCTGCTCCTTCAGATCTTTCAAACTGGGTTACAACAATAGGTGCTCATTCTCTCCTCTTTCCTTCTCTCTTTCCCAAATAGGATTTTGGGTCCTTAAATTGATGTATTAATTACGTGCCACCAAGTTGTTGACTGTTAGCAACCACTTAGATGGATTTTCTCCATGACCATCTGTCTTTCTCTTGGTCTCTTGGGTCTTCCAACAGTGTCCTCTTCACCACTGTAACCGAATCCCACCACCTCGCTGTTATCCTCTTCTTCTCTTTCCTTCCCATCTTATGCGCACAAGAACATTTCCCAGAGAAATTTTATTAACTATTGTCTTCTAGAGACTTTTGAGAAGAGCGTCAACAGCTAGGATTTTTTTTTTAATGAATCATCCAACAAGTCAATCCAGAATTCTCACCAATGGCACAAAAGACCAAGCATCCAAAATAGGATAATCTGAGCTTGGTCTTTTGTGCCATTGCTGAGAATTCTGGATTGACTTGTTGGATGATTCATTAAAAAAATAAATCCTAGCTCTTCTCAAAAGTCTTCTCCAGCACTTAAGTTCAAAAGCATACATCCTGATTCTTTAGGGAAGGACCACGGGGAACACCACGGCTTGCTCTGTTCCTATCATCTCCTTTTAGTTAATTGCAAATTGTATTTTGATTACGATAAAATGATGCTGATAATCTCGTATGACAAATGCTGGGAGAGTCCACGTGTAATCAGCAATATCTACTTTGGACATCAGACGAGAGGGGGAACCCACCAGCCAAAACATAAAATCCAGGAATACGTTTTAACTTTCAAAGTGGGTAGCCTAAGGTACTTGTTGGATATAACAAACTCCAGGTGGGTTTCAGCTGTGTAAAGTGTAGCATGTTCTGTGGTGGGACAATATCAGAGCTTGACGATACACCTGCAGGCGACTTCCAGGAAACTGGCAGTTCAAATTAATTTGGGTTTTCATTCTCCCATCCTATTTTTTGGCGGAGTTATTGCACTGATTTAAAAGAAGGCCTTGATGCCACGGTCCTTCTCAGTCGTGTTTATATTGTTTAGAATTATGAACTGACATGATACGTGACATTCTTTCCAACCTGGTTGTCTTTTTTAGGAGCTTTTCATTGTCCTACGGTTGTCAAGGTGTGAGTGTGTTTGTACTCTCGAACGTGTGGGGTGTAGGAGTGTGTGGTTGTTTTTAGGCCATTAAGTGTCCATGGAATAAAGAAAATGTGTTGAAGATAATGTAAGTCAAAAATAGAAGGTGGAGAAAATATTCTATATAAAGCCTTGTCTGGACCACTTAGAGAGACTTCTATTTTTTTAACCCTTCTATAAATATTTGGTGGCACTTGAAATATTCCTGCAATAAAATGTGATTTGTGTAAAGGTAGAAACAAACAAACAAAAAAAAAAGATTTTGTAATGTGAAAAAAAAAAAACCTGAAAGAAAGCAATGTAATTTTTCTAAAAAAAAGAAAAGAAAAAGCAAACCAACTTTGTATTATTTTTGTGGATGGGATTTGTCTACTTGTCTTTGGGGGAAAAAAAGCATTTGATCTCGTTGAATGTGCCATAGCAGAGGCGCATGGGTGGTGGGTCCTTTTTTTTTTCCCGTTGCGTCGTAGGTGAAAGGAAGTGATTTTTGTGTTTTCCGACATTCCGTAAAGCGTGAGGCCATCGCAAAATAATTCTTGTCAAGGATGTATCCGTGAGCTTCCGTCTTCGTTGCTTTATTTTTGCACATGTCGTTCGTTTCTCTCTAGTGCAATATGGACGCGTAGAGCACTTGTGGGTTTATACTCAGGGAAAATTACATATTTGTTATACAGGGTTTTACGTTGTCGTTTTTTGTGGTTGTGTGGGGTGGGGTGGGGGCTGAGGGATGTTTCTTTTTTTTTTCTTTTGCTAAGGAATGTCGATTGAATCACCTGTCGTCAAGGGGCAGCCAGATAATAATCCTAACACCACTGCCAAACCCCCCTCCCCGAATCCTCTCTCGTTCCGGCCCTGCCATTCACCACCACAATTCCTGACCATTCTTTGTGCGAATTGGGAAAAAAGAAAAGAGAAAAAAAAAGGGTATATAAGCACCTTATGATTGACTTAACTGTGAATGACAATCCATCTTGTGATCAGTAATAGATGCCCAAGAATTTAGAAGTTTTGGTTAAAGCTCAGGGACCTTTCAAACTCTTCAACAGGGAGACCAGGGAGTTATGGGTCAAAACGCTTTTGAGAAACGTGGCAACGTCTTCTTACATTGAGCAACTAATCTGGACAGAATTACGTTTGTCCCCGTGGAGTGTCAGTTGTTTAGATTCTCAACTTTTGGCTACTTAAACCCTGTTAAAGATTCACACGAAACCAACAGGAGAGGCTTTACAGCAAGAGTGTCCAACCTCGGGCACTTTAAGACCTGTGGACTTCAACTCCCAGAATTCCCCCATTCGTGGCTGGCTGGGGAATTCTGGGAGTTGAAGTCCACAAGTCTTAAAGTGGCCAAGGTTGGACACCCCTGGCTTACAGTATGTGTTGGGGAAATAAGTTAACACTGACCCATAATGCATGTCAAACAACCACTGTTTTATCTTTTTTTTAATAACAACAACAAAATCATTGAATCCTGAATATTCCTAGATACTATTTTGTGCTTTTCCCAAGTGAAGAAACTTTGAGGGAACGTGGCAAGATTTTCCAAGGCCACTTTTACCTACAATTAAAAAAAAAAGTCTACAAGGGATGAGTGGAAGATTGGGAGTGATCCCCAGTCCGGAAAGATTCCCTTAGGTGCCAAATACAATTTCATCCTGTTATGCAAAATCAACCTTTCGTGCAACTTGGTTTAAATTTTTAACTTATTTATTTATCTCTCCAGGTTTGCCATCTGGTGCAACCTGCAGAGTCTGGCCATGTTCAGCAGCATTAAACATAAAGGAAAAAGCAGACTTCGTTATACTGAGATCATTAATTATACTGTCTGCTGGGAGGAGATGAAAATGATTAGATGGCTGTAGTTGCCGCGATTGACTCTTCATTCCTTCCCTCCATACACCTCTGACTTATTTACTTAAATAGATCATTACAACCTTTAAAAAAAGCTATTTAAAATCCCCCCAATGATATGTGAGCAGTTTTTCTCAACCTCAGCAACATTAAAAACGGTAGGCTTCAATTCCCAGGCATCTCAGGTGCGCTGGCTGGGGAATTCTGGGAGTTGAACTCCGCGCCTCTGAAATTTGGTGAAGTTGAGAAGCCCTGTTATTTAGAGGAATACATATGCTGCTCAATGGCCAGGCGCGGGTTTTTCATTTAATTGAAAAGACCACCCAAATTATTTTAAACAGCCCGTAGTAATGACCCTCTAAGCCAGTGTTTCTCAACCTTGGCAACTTGAAGACGTCCGGACTTCAACTCCCAGAATTCCCCAGCCAGCATTCGCTGGCTGGGGAATTCTGGGAGTTGAAGTCCGGACGTCTTCAAGTTGCCAAGGTTGAGAAACACTGCTCTAAGCAATTCCATAATAGACGTTAATAGTCAGCGCAAACGTTGTGTGCCAAAACGTTTGAAGGAGGGAGGCTGAAAGAGAGATGAGAATTTCTCTTGAAACACGGAATATTTGCCTTTCCCCCCCCCCCATGTTTCTTAACAAGAGGAGTCCTAGAGGAAAAGAATGAGGAATTTATTGAACAAGCCAAAGAGAAGCGAATGGCATCTCCAATACGTGACTGGATTCCTCTGAATCCAATCACATCTACCAATTATGGTGGTTTTCCCCTCCGCATTGGTCAACCAGTTAGACTGCAGGCTTTCCTAAGGATCGACTTCTTAACTACATGCATAGGTCTTGGGACTGCCAGGGACATAAGTTTCATCCAAAGGGGTCAAGGATTAGAAGGGGTTTCTGAGACCCATGAAGGTCAAAAGAGAGGGCCAAGGGGCAATGAATATGGAGGTCAGAGGTCAGTTCTGGGAAACTTGGCAACATGATGGGCTACTCGATCAATGAGGACGTAGCTGCAGATCCCACAGCCGTCTCATCCAAGTTCCCCGAAGATAGTCCTCAGCCTTGGCAAGGTCCACACTTCTGGACTTTCAGCTCCCAGAATTTGAGTGGGGAATGCTGGGAGTTGAAGTTCCACCCATCTTCAAAGTGGCTAAGGTTGAGAAACACATAGACACATCTATGACCTTACTGAGTTAGCATAGAACACGGAATAGAGATCTATCTGTGTTACCCACTTAGGAGTTGTTGGGTCTTCTTTTTTAAATCATTTTCAGAAAAGGAAGCATAAATACAACCTCACCTGTATGTTTGGCAAGAAAAGCACGTTAAGCTATGGGGCAGCCAAAGCCAGAAATTTCCTAGGTTGGGTTAGAGTATCCTTTGATTCAAATCCATTTTAAACCACCGTAATTTAAGAATAGCAGTGTGACCAATTTAAAATTCATTATATAACAGTGGGTGGGTGGTTTTTTAAAATAAATAAATAAATAAGTATTTAGGAAACCATTCCAACTTCTGTCCCATCAAGCAGTTAATTGTTTGTTAACAAATGATGTTGCCGTACCTTTTGAGGCTACAGAACAGAACAGAATAACCGAGTTGGAAGGGACCTTGGAGGTCTTCTAGTCCAGCCTCCTGCTCAGGCAGGAAACATGTATCATTTCAGACAAATGGTTGTCCAGTCTCTTCTTAAAAGCCTGCAACATCTGCATGTCTAGATCCTCAAAAGTTATTGGGACATCATTTTCATCCTTCATTTTACTCTCATTTGTCCTGCCATCACCCACTCTCATGCAAACTCATAGAGGAATATGGGCATATGGTGTTCATATGTGGGCATTAGCTTAGTCCTACAGTTGTTTTAATAAAATTAGATACGAGAAGCTCTAGAACAGTGTTTCTCAACCTTGGCAACTTGAAGATGTCCGGACTTAAACTCCCAGAATTCCCCAGCCAGCGAATGCTGGCTGGGGAATTCTGGGAGTTGAAGTCCGGACATCTTCAAGTTGCCAAGGTTGAGAAACACTGCTCTAGAAATAAAATGAGCTGTAACCTATCATTACTTTATGTCAATAAATAAATCCACCGATTGGATTTTTATGGGTAGCAGGGCATAATCCTAACTTTTCAGAGCAATAAACCAACTGAATCCAAAAAAAATAAAAATCCTCAATTCCTGTGCATTTTGAATCTCCCAAGTGAAGAATCATGATTTGCATTCAGACTTTATAGAGTCTTATCACTGTGGTACGTACTTAGTTACTCTTAGATGTTCATCCCATCGTCTTTGAAATTCAGAATATCCCCCCTCTTCCACCCCTCCTCAGCTTCACCGTCTACTTCATTTACCGAAGATGCATAAATGCACAGGACCGTACAATCACGTGTTATCCTCTCGAAATGCAGAAAATTCATAAGCAATATCGTGAATTTTATTTCACGAACCACAGAGGTACTGTATATATATATTTTCCTAATTCCAAAATTTTCTATTTTGACGCGACAAAAAAAAAATTTGTATAAGAAAAAGACAAAAGAACCTCCAGTGGTCTCTCTCTTTCGATGACTAGGACGTTAGCTGGCTGCTTCTCTCTGTGTAAAACTGTCCTGTCTGCCTGCTCCTTTTTTCGTGGAGATGCGTTTTTTGTATGGATGTTTGAGCCCAAGGGAGGCTTCAAGCGACGATGTATTTTTTCCCACTTGGAATATATTTAACGTATTTAACAAACCCCAGACAAGGCTTTTAAAAAATAAAAATAAAAAACGTAAGAAGAATTGCAGCGGTAGGTGGTTTATTTGCAAATTGTTTTCCGTGCTGTCCATTTTATGGCACCTTTGACAATATTCTTATTTCCAAAGTACACAATAAAGGTTAAAACAAATAATACTCTAGCCATAACTGAATGTCAAGCAATAAAAAAAACAAATGATTTTTGTGCATAGATTTAAAGACATACCAATTGTAGACATCTGCATGTAAATGCAAAATCTCTTGTTTACTGCTTTCTTAAACTTGATCAACCAACTCCTTATTTTACTACTAATTTAAGGACTTGTAATGGCCTGTATACATTTTCTCTAGCTCGGTTTGTTACGTCATTCTTTGTCTCAGCTTCTGAGTCATATTTAACTGTTCCGTGTCGTTCTGCTCACCTCCTGTACGGTTATAAACTACTTTGCGTTCATTCTCTATAGATAAAGATATACTATTTAAAAAAAAAAAAAAGGAAACCCTATGCGGTGCAAATATTTATCTGTTTATCAAATACCACATTATGCTGTATAATATCTGTTTTACTATATACTCTATTTTAGAAATAGATGTTTAGAGCTAGCGTCTGTTCTTTTGTGTTCTTCGGATGTGTGGTGCTAGCGAAGTTAATTTGACGAAAAGCAATCCCTTTCCCCTCTTTTATTCCTAGGCAATACCACACTTGATCTTGTACGAATATTTCATGGAATATTTATGTGTGTGTGCGTGCGTGTGTGTGCGTGCAGGTACGTATAGACCTTATACATGCCTGCCCACGTGCCCAACGAAGTACCTGCATCAGAGTATTAGTCGGGCGTCATGGTTTTTTCTTCAAATATATAATTCTATAAAGTTGTCTCTAGTATATTTAATCAGGAGGAAATTAACTCCTCGCTATGACATTTGATATCCAATATGGTATCTTTCCTCTCTTTTTATCCTCCTGATTAAGTTCTTCCAAGGCCAGGAATTCGCCATCATTCGGGCTGATTTTTTTGGTTCTTGTTTTTGCTCCAAACGATCTGGGTTTAATTTGAACTTGTCCTGCTAGTTCCCAGGGCAGGATTAAAACATCAGATTTTTTTTTTTAACTGGACATCTGTAAGAGCTCCAATGCTATAATTAGGCAGTCCTGGAATCCGCAGGTGATCTATAAGGCAACTTTAAGCATCTTTGTCAGCTTCTGCTGTGATGCTAACAATCTTATTTTGAAAATACTGTCTGGAAAAAAAACAAGTGAACTTGTGATTCCAGGATCTGGTGGGCAAAAAGTAGGAATTGCAATTACATCATTAAAATCTAAATCCGGGGTGTGTCCAACCTTAATGACTTGTGGACGAGTGCAGATCCACCACCTCCTTTCTTCAAGGAGTTCCACTCAGCTTGCCATGAGTTGTGAGTAGATCTGCATAGGAGGGCACTATAAGTCTGCCTGCCTGATAAATCAATACTTGCCAAGGGAAAAAAAAAGAACAAATATTATAAAGATGCTGATATAAATTCTGCTGTTCCTGTCCTGGGCAATCACTCACCCATCATCCAACAGTTTGCATTTACTGTAAATCTAGATACGTGTAGAGGCAAACTAAAGAGTGCAAATCTAATTCTCCACGGCATCGTAAACTTAAGTTTGGACAAAAGTTGGCACTGAAATTGAACCGCCATGTGAAATTGACACTTTAAAAAAAAAAATTAGAACCAGTATTATTTTAGCAATAATGGATATCAAATATCTAAAACGAGGAGTACACTTTGAAATATTTATTATGACTCTTTTATGGACTATTAACTGGTTATAAAATCTTTAGCAAACATTTTTGAGGAATTTAAGAAGCTGTTTGTTTACCACTCTTTTTGATAATAGAGGATAGTGACTTATTAAAGCCTCAGCTCCATGTACTGCTTCTGTTTTTGATTTAATACACCAATCGGTTTTTTTTTGGGGGGGGGAATCAAAATTTATCTGCACCCTGGCTACATTTTAATCAGCTTACGTACATTTGTTTTGTACGTAATAATCATTCGGTTTCTTTAAACAAACAATCGTCTTTAAAGATGCAAGTCCATTATTACTGTTCATTCCCTTATTGATTAAAAAAATAATCACTTTTTAACCGGAGTTCTTCTTATTATTTGTGTAATCCATGTTTCACCACCTTTATACCAATCCCTAAGTGTTCGGGTTTCATTGTTTTATAAATTATGCAAGTCTGTGCAAGAAATGTTTCTCATGGTATCTGAGAAATAATAAATGCTGATTATAAATATGTATCGGTCTGAGAATTAAGCACATATACATCACCAACCTCATTGATAGAAATGCTCTAGTCTTCTGTAAATACCTACCAATTGACATGAATCTGTACGGGACATGCAAAAACGTGTAGTCTTTTGTGTACAGTATATATAAATCCATTTTCTAGTTATTAAAAAAAAGTATAAGCCATTGAGATGAATATTAAAAGTAATATTGTAATAAAATGATACTAATGGTCGTTGCCCTGTTATGACCTAATTTTTTTTCACTGCAATCAAGACTTCCTTTAGAATTCACTCCTATACCTGACAGCTTAGTCACAGCGATTTTATCCCGATCCTGAATAAAGTATTTTGACTCATTTTGTAAATACAATTGTAAAAACAAGAGATTTAATGTTGTCTTTTAAATACGCTGATTTTCATTCTAATATGAATGTTGTTATATTGTACTTAGAACCTGTACCTTTAATATTACATTACCTTTATTAGGTGCATTGAACACATCAATTTTAGATGTGCTTTATGTACTGGTCTCCTGTAATAAAACTTCAGCTTCTAATGGAAAACTTCATCATCTTACTTTCCCCCCTCCTGTGTGCCTTATCAGATTTTCCTAAAGGGGGGGACAGGATGGGAAGGTGTAGTGTTTCTCAACCTTGGCAACTTGAAGATGTCTGGACTTCAACTCCCAGAATTCCCCAGCCAGCATTTGCTGGCTGGGGAATTCTGGGAGTTGAAGTCCGGACATCTTCAAATTGCCAAGGTTGAGAAACACTGGTGTAGTGGTTCTGGGGTTGAATGGTGATTTACAAAATGGAAATGAGTTTGTGATCTAGAGTTTTTCCAACTGGGTTTCACCACCAGAACTTGATGGAGGGCTCACAAGAAATAAAAGGCAGAAGAAACAGAATAGGAAGGGACCTTGGAGGTCTTCTAGTCCAACCCCAAACTTGGCCATGTTAA
The DNA here is from genome assembly GCF_051295495.1 of Thamnophis sirtalis. NCBI lineage: Eukaryota > Metazoa > Chordata > Lepidosauria > Squamata > Natricidae > Thamnophis > Thamnophis sirtalis. The sequence goes on from NW_028261382.1 coordinate 1,116,973, forward strand.
GACTTGTGGAATTCAGAATTCTCCAGCCAGCATAGCTCCAGATTACTCCTTGCTGGATGCTCTTTATTGCTATTGCAATCTCGATCAAAAAGAATAACAGAATAACAGAGTAGGAAGGGACCTTGGAGGTCTTCTAGTCCAACCCCAAACTTGGCCATGTTAAGACTTGTGGACTTCAGAATTCTCCAGCCAGCATAGCTCCAGATTACTTCTTGCTGGATGCTCTTTGTTGCTATTGCAATCTCGATCAAAAAGAATAACAGAATAATAAGAGTTGGAAGGGACCCGGGAGGTCATCTGGTCAAACCCGCTGCTCAAGCAGGAAACCCTATACTCTTGCTTTTTCCAAGCTGCTGATGCTAAATATTCAGATTGATTCCTAAATCTACAATTTACTGATCCGCATGCAAGAAAAATCAACGTTCTTTGCTTCCAATTCGAAACGTGGCGCGCTTGCTGAAAAGAGGGGAGGGGGGGGAGGGGTCGGAGATTCTGCCCTCACGCACGACGGCGTCAAGTCCCCCTCTGCGCGTCCTTCCTTGCCACCCTCTGATTGGACAGTTTGCTTCCCGGGCGTGGCCTCACGGTGAGGTCTACCCCGTGGATTGGTCCATCCCGGGAGCTTGGGGCGGGGCTTGCTGATGCCGCCGCCAGGTCGGGTACCCACGCAAGGCAAAGGGCGGCGGGCCGCGCTCAAGATGGCGGTGGCGGCGGCGACCGCTTGGATGTCGCTGAGCTGGTAAGGGGCTCTGTGGGGCTCCGGCGGGGGTCGCCTGGGGTCTTTGGGGGGAGTGGGAGGGAGCAGGACTGTGCCCTGCCGTGCCTTGTGGAGCCCAGGGCCCCGGAGCGTGCGAGACGACGGGGAGGAAAGCGAGCCTCTGGGCATGTACAGAGTTCCCTTCCCTCCCCAGCCCTAGAGAGACGCCAGAGGCTGGGAACGGATCGGGCCAGAAGGGAGGGGCGGCTTTTCAAAATAGACAAGAGGGGTACCAGCCCCATTAATTACATTTGGGGGGGGGACGTGGACCCCCCCCCGCCTTCCTTTGTGGTCAGACTACAGGTCCCATCCTCCCCGTCGCTGCTGGGCTGGAAGCAGCAAAGGCCCGCAGTCCCTTAACAATAGACTGCAAGGTGATTTGTAATTAATCTCATTATAAGGGAAGTGATTTAATTGTCCTGCCCTAAAGACTTGGCTCTTGTTTGGGGGGAAGTGGGAGGGTGCGGTGTGTGTGTGTGTGTGTGTGCGCACGTGTACATATGTGTGTGTGTGTTATATGCATAGGCAATTATAGATAGATGGATGGATGGATGGATAGAAAGATAGATAGATGATACATGATAGATAGATGGATAGAAAGAAAGATAGATAGATAGATGATACATGATAGATAGATGGATAGATAGATAGATGATGGATGGATGGATCGATGATAGATAGATAGATATAGATAGATACATAGATACATAGATAGATGATGGATGGATCGATGATAGATAGATAGATGATAGATAGATGGATAGAAAGATAGATATATAGATTAGATAGATGATAGATAGATAGATAGATAGATAGATAGATAGATAGATAGATAGATAGATAGATAGATAGATAGATGATGGATGGATCAATGGATGGATGGATGATAGATAGATGGATAGATAGATAGATGGATAGAAAGATAGATATATAGATTAGATAGATAGATAGATAGATAGATAGATAGATAGATAGATGATAGATAGATAGATAGATAGATAGATAGATAGATAGATAGATAGATAGATAGATAGATAGATAGATAGATTAGATAGATGATAGATAGATACATAGATACATGATAGATAGATGGATAGAAAGATAGATAGATGGATAGATGATGGGTGGATCAATGGATGGATGGATGATATATAGATGGATAGAAAGATAGATAGATAGATGGATTAGATAGATGATAGATAGATACATAGATAGATGATGGATGGATCGATGATAGATAGATAGATGATAGATAGATGGATAGAAAGATAGATATATAGATTAGATAGATGATAGATAGATAGATAGATAGATAGATAGATAGATAGATAGATAGATAGATAGATAGATAGATGATGGATGGATCAATGGATGGATGGATGATAGATAGATGGATAGATAGATAGATGGATAGAAAGATATATAGATTAGCTAGATGATAGATAGATAGATAGATAGATAGATAGATAGATAGATAGATAGATTAGATAGATGATAGATAGATAGATACATAGATAGATAGATACATAGATACATGATAGATAGATGGATAGAAAGATAGATAGATAGATGATGGGTGGATCAATGGATGGATGGATGATATATAGATGGATAGAAAGATAGATAGAAAGATAGATGGATTAGATAGATGATAGATAGATAGATAGATGATGGATGGATCAATGGATGGATGGATGATAGATAGATGGATAGAAAGATAGATAGAAAGATAGATAGATTAGATAGATGATAGATAGATAGATGATAGATAGATAGATAGATACATACATACATACATACACATACATGTATGTATGTATGTACACACAAAAATATACACACATATGTTTGTGTGTGCTGTATGTGTGTAGCCTTTGATTTGATTTGATGTCTATAGCCGCCCATCTCAGCCAATGATTCTGGGCGGCTCACAATTGAAAACATATATTACAATTAAAACCTTGCAAACATTTAAAAACTTTAAAAAGCATTGAAACAGTAAAAACTAATATAGCTTCAATAATAGCCCCCCCCCCTTTTCTTGTTTTTTATACTTCCCTACTCCCAGGCATACATTGTACCTAAAAGATAATTGTATTTATTTATACCATCTCTATTTCGGAGTGGAGCGGCGGAAAAAAATTGGGATATTAATCGATCGATCTGTGATCGTTGGCTGACGACCCCCCCTGCGAGTCAAAATTCCGTCCTTTTCACTTTTTTATGAACCTTAAAAGTTTGTGTAGGTGTGACCGATTTCTTTCTCCTTCCACTTCAGGGACATCCCGCCTCAAAACGGTCACGATGTGTATTTCTCGCGAGACCTTTATGAGAAATACTCTCTGGCTCCGACTCTCTCCGAACTAACGTCCTTATCAAAGAGGTAACAATGCCTAAAACAGCTGCTCCAGGTGTTTGTCCATTTCCCCCCCTCCCGCCTCCCCTCCCGCAATCTTTTCTCCTTTGGATTAAGGAAGGTCCAACCTGGTGACACAGGAGGAAGAGCCAAAAGACTTTTGTTCTGCAGGGGCTTGGAAATTCAATTCCCCCCCCCCACCCCCCAAAAAAGCTGCTGACCTCTCCGGATAGGCCGCTCCCCCCACCCCTTCTCCACGGAAGGTGCTATTTTAAGCCGCTTGAGTCCCTTGTCAGCATTTCCTTGGGAGAAGGAAGGGCTTAATTAAATTTGCCAGTTCGTGCCACCAGGAGGGATGCCTTCCCTCATTCCGAGAGACAGCTGTGCGGTGTTATTAAGAGCGGTGGGGACGACGCTGCCGAGACCTTTCCTTGGGACACAGTTCACGCTCTTCCTTTTCGGCTAGGTCAGCAGCTGAAATTTCGCTTAGTTCGTCCCAAATATGCTCCTGACTCGGCCAGGATTCTCCGACAGAGTTAAGGGCAGAAAGAGCCTGCTGTGCAGTGAGGGCTGCGGCTTGTGGGACCATTCACGAGGCCTCACGGGTGTCTGTGTGTGTGTGTGTGCAGGATGCATAGAACCACAAAGCGAATTGTTTGCGATCACAGCGGCTTTGAAAGATGCACACACACGGAGCACCCCATCACGTGTTCTGAGCTAGGCTTCCTGAGAAAGCAATAGCAATAGTTAGACTTATATACCGCTTCCTAGGGCTTTCAGCCCTCTCTAAGCGGTTGACAGAGTCAGCATATTGCCCCCAACAACAATCCGGGTCCTCATTTCACCCACCTCGGAAGGATGGAAGGCTGAGTCAACCTTGAGCCGGTGAAATTTGAACCGCCGAACTGCAGATAGCAGTCAGCTGAAGTGGCCTGCAGTGCTGCATTTAACCACTGCGCCACCTTGGCTCAAGCATAATTGTAATTTAATACATTTATATGCTGCCCAATCCCGTAGGACTCCGGGCGGCTTACAAAGTACAAGAGTAAAAATAGCTCTATTGACCTTGGTCTCCTCTCTGCCTCCAACGCAGAGCCCTCGTCCGAGCCTTCCCCAGACTCCAGGACAGGCCCAGGTTCCTCCCCAACCTCCTCACTGTCCGGCTCTGCTGGCTGCCAGCAGCACGTGTCCAGATGTGCTGAAGAGAGCTTGAGCAATGATAGGAAATGGTTAGGGCTGGTGGAAGAAGATGCCTTTTTAAATGTTATTGTACCTGCTCCTAACTGGGCCTTGGGGGTCAGCCCTGTTTCCTGCCAGCTGTTTGTGCTGAGTTCCGTGTTCTTTCCCGAGGGCAGGAATAGAAATCCACCCAGGAGAGATTTCAAAAGCAAACGAAACGGAGCGAAAAGGATTATCCCAGCCGGTGCTTAACCTGCGTAAACTCAAACATCGCCCCGTGCACTTTTCCTTCTAAGTAAACTTTTAAACCCGGTCTTCAAGGTGGTGCAACTCGGAAATCACCCTCTGGAGATTCCTGACCAACCTGGGCCAGAATTAAAAAAGAAAAGCAAGGGTCGGAACTGTGTGCAGGAAGTCCTCAACTTATAAAACTTCATTTAGTGGCCCTTCAAAGTTACAGTCACTCTGAAAGGGGTTTATGACCGATTTGCACACTTACGACCATTGCAGAACGGTCGTGTGATCGAAATTTGGGCGATGGGCAACTGACTCACGTTTATGACGGTTGCGGTGTCCTGAGATTGCGTGATCCCCTTTTGTGACCTGGCCAGAAGGTCAACGAGGAAGCCAGGCTCACTTAACAACCGTGTTACTAACTTAACAACTGCAGTGATTCGCTTAACAACCACAGCAAAAAAAGGTGGCAAAATAGGACGCATTTCACTTTAACAAATATGTCTTGCAGAGCAGCATAATTTTTGGGTTGTACGTTGTGGATTATCTTTAGTAACGGTGTGGAACCGGCCCCTGGTTGAAGGGCAATGGAGGCTGACGGTGGCTCTGTCTGTTTCAGGCACTCGGAGAGCAAAGCTGCTCCATCCCACTCGGGCCCCCAAAAGAAGAAGCAGCAACAGCAGCAGCAGCCTGGCCAAGAGACTGGAGTGAAAGCAGAGCCTTCTGTGGCCCCTCCCCAAGAGCCCCGGGTCCCCTACCCTTTCGTCTCCAGCCTCTCTGAGAAGGAGCAAAGGAGATACTTGTTTCTTTTGTCTGAATATGTAAATGCCGACCCAAAGCTCTTACCCTGGTCTCAGCAAAGGGATTACACTCAGTATCTGGTAAGGACTGCCTCTTCCCTTTCCTCTTTCCCTTTCCTCTTTCCCCTCTTTCCTTTCCTTTCCCTTCTTCTATCATCCCGTCCCTTCTTCTATCTTCCCGTCCCTTCTTCTATCTTCCCTTCTCTTCTATCTTCCTTTCCCTTCTATCATCCCGTCCCTTCTATCTTCCCGTCCCCCCTTCTATCATCCCTTCCCTTCTATCTTCCTTTCCCTTCTTCTATCTTCCCATCCCTTCTTCTATCTTCCCTTCGTTCTTCTATCTTCCCTTCCCTTCTTCTATCTTCCTTTCCCTTCCCTTCTTCTATCTTCCCTTCCCTTCTTCTCTCTTCCTTTCCCTTCCCTTCTTCTCTCTTCCTTTCCCTTCCCTTCTTCCCTCTTCCCTTCTATCTTCCTTTCCCTTCCCTTCTTCTCTCTTCCCTTCTATCTTCCTTTCCCTTCCCTTCTTCTATCTTCTTTTCCCTTCCCTTCTTCTATCTTCCCTTCCCTTATTCTATCTTCCTTTTCTTTCTTCTATCTTCCCTTCCCTTATTCTATCTTCCTTTCCCTTCCCTTATTCTATCTTCCTTTCCCTTCTTCTATCTTCCCTTCCCTTCTTCTATCTTCCTTTCCCTTCCCTTCTTCTATCTTCCTTTCCCTTCCCCTCTTCTATCTTCCCTTCTCTTCTTCTATCTTCCTTTCCCTTCCCTTCTTTTATCTTCCTTTCTCTTCTTCTATCTTCCTTTCCCTTCTTCTATCTTCCTTTCCCTTCTTCTATCTTCCCTTCCCTCCTTCTATCTTCCTTTCCCTTCCCTTCTTCTATCTTCCTTTTCCTTCCCTTCTTCTATCTTCCTTTCCCTCCTTCTATCTTCCCTTCCCTTCTATCTTCCTTTCCCTTCCCTTCTTCTATATTCCTTTCCCTTCTTCTATCTTCCCTTCTCTTCCCTTTCCTTGTTTGCTATGGAGATAGCGTAACAGCAAACGTCTAAAAGAATTACGACTTAAAAGCGACCGCCATTGCATACCTTTCAGCAAATGAAAGAATTCGTGAGCAAAGAAGTTGCGGAATTCTTGAAATTCGCCCGCAATGCTGCCAGAAGCTGCGCCAAGGATTACAGTGACATCTCCGAAGACGCCTTGCTGTACACCAAGGTAATATGAAAAGATGGCCCCGTTGCCTTTTCCGGACATTGAGGAAGCCCTGTGCTCTAAAATAATAGTAGATGGTTGGGAGGTTTCTTCCCCACTCATACAGTGATTGATTTAAAATATATATATATATATATTCTGTGCAGAAGCTCCTTCATGATGTAAAAACATAAGCAAATACCGTCCTTTTTTCCCCCTTTCCTTGAGGATTTCCTGAGTGCTTGTATGGGCTGCGTGAAGAATTACCCTGAGTGGTATTCTCTCCACCAAGTTACCAGCCTGATGGGTGGACGATTCAGTAGAGAGCTGACCCTCAAGTTTGAAAAATGTCTCCTTGCCTTGGTAAGCTTCCCAGAAAACCCCCTTTTTCCAGACTTTCTGGTTTCTCTTGGAAGACATTTCGCTTCTCATCCAAGAAGCTTCTTCGGCTCCGACTGGTGACCCTGAGGCCACAGACAAAAGCTCCGGGTGGCCTCAAGGACTCTCTCTAAAACAGTGTTTCTCAACCTTGGCGACTTTTAAGTCCTGTGGACTTCAACTCCCAGAATCCCCCAGCCAGCACAGCTGTGCTGGCTGGGGGATTCTGGGAGTTGAAGTCCACAGGACTTAAAGTCGCCAAGGTTGAGAAACACTGGTCTAAAAGAATGCAAATGACCAGCTGTCTGCAAGGAATGGAACCCCTTCCCTTCCAAACATCCAGTCAGACCTTTTCTTAAGGAAGAAGGAGTTCCATCCCTGCTTGGAGATTTGGGGGGGGGGGGGTGGACTGTCCCTCTATTTGACCCTCCAAGAAGTAGGCCAATGTGGCTTTTTCCTTGGGCAGCCATTCAACCAAGTGTGTATATGTGTGTGTGTGTGTGTGTATGTATGTATGTATGTATGTATGTATATGTATGTATGTATGTATGTTATATTTGCGCTGATAAATAAATAAAGGGAGACTAGTATAGATCTATTTCAAGCTATTTAGCTCTCATCAGCTAGCCATACCCTTACTGGGATTTGAACCTGTGCTGTATTACATATTAGGCAGTTGTGTTAGCCACTAAGCCACAAGGTTCTCCTCCTTTATTTTATGTATGTATGTATGTATGTGTATGTATGTATGTATGTATATGTATGTATGTATGTTATATTTGTGCTGATAAATAAATAAAGGGAGACTAGTATAGATCTATTTCAAGCTATTTAGCTCTCATCAGCTAGCCATACCCTTACTGGGAATCGAACCTAGCTGATGAGAGCTAAATAGCTTGAAATAGATCTATACTAGTCTCCCTTTATTTATTTATCAGCACAAATACAACAAATGTAACAAAAAGGCAACAGTAAAAAATATTGGGTTTCTGTCTGGATGGTCTCTTGTGATGAGCCGAAGGACAGAGAATGGAAGTAGTGATCATCCTCCCATATTTGGGCATACCAGGGGTTGTGACTTTAAATATACACATACATACCCACTCTCATGGCCTTCAGGAAAGCTGTTAAAACCTGGCTGTTCCGGCAGGCCCTGGGGCTGTTGACCTTATTGTTAAGGTCCAGCCCCGGTTAGAAGGAATGCGTGTTGTGAATTTTTAAACTATTCTTTTTATTTTTATTTTATTTTTTCTTCCTTCTTTGTAAGCCGCCCGGAGTCCTTCGGGATTGGGCAGCCTATAAATTTAATAAATGCATAAATACATAAATAAATATTTTCTCTCTTCCAAGGGAACGGTGCACCTTGTTAAGCGATTCTTCCCCAGGCTGCCAACATCAATTAATTTACCTGCGGATAAAGCTAAGCATGAGCGACTCTGTGGGACTCCGGAGGACCGGGCTGCCCATCTGCACAATGTAAGCATTGCAATCAGGCAAGCCACGTGTTGCTCGTTTTCAATCGCGTTAACCGTCCCCTGCAGGTGATCCTGATGGCTGTTGCGTTTTCCCTCCACCTTCATAGCTCCCCTTGTCACTCGGAATTCTCATGGCGGTGAGTTTTGAAGCTGTTCTTTTAAAAGTAAAAGCGAGCAGAAAGAAATTCCCCCCCGGGTGTGAACACACTTTGGCACTGTGCGAAAGAGCCGTGCGCTGGTGCGAACTTGAGTTTTTTCTTCCTGATCAGAAGGGCTTAATTAGGTTTATTTATTTGTTTGTTTATTTATTTATTTATTTATTTATTTGTCTTGTATGCCGCCCACTCCCGCAGGACTCCGGGCGGCTCACAAAAGACAAGGGAAAGGGGGAAAACGAGACAAAGACAACATATTAAAAACAAAACCAACATTCACAATTTCCGTGGCGGTAGATGCTTCTCAGCTCCCCACAGCCTGCTGGAACAGCCAGGACTTGATGGCTTTGCGGAAGGCCGGGAGGGTAGTAAGGGTCCGGATCTCAACAGCGAGCTCGTTCCAGAGGGCCGGAGCGGCCACAGAGAAGGCTCTCCCCCGGGGAATCGCCAGCCGACATTGGCTGGTGGATGGAATCCGGAGGAGACCCAACCTGTGCGATCTAATTGGTCTGAAAGAGGTAATCGGCCTGCTTCAGCTTCTTCCCTTTTTATTGTAGACAGGATAGAAATTATAACTTTGGACCAAGCCAACATTTGCAGTTGGTTAGTTTTTAGAATGGATTATATGCAGTTAGCAGTTAGACTTATATACCGCTTCATAGGGCTTTCAGCCCTCTCTAAGCAGTTTACAGAGTCAGCATATCGCCCCCAACAACAATCCGGGTCCTCATTTCACCCACCTCGGAAGGATGGAAGGCTGAGTCAACCTTGAGCCGGTGAGATTTGAACCGCTGAACTGCAGATAACAGTCAGCTGAAGTGGCCTGCAGTACTGCACCCTAACCACTGTGCCACCTCGGCTCTTAGTTCCACCTAACTCAAAAATGTCCTCTCTTTGGCAATAATCAGAGTTAGCCATTGTTCTAGTTCAATAGAAAAATGTCTTCATCATTATATTACGTTCTGTACTCTCAAACAGCTGCTGCAGAGCCAGTTTAGGGACAATTCTGAGAGATATTTGGGCAGTGAGTAACAAAAGTAAGCGTTGTTCCATGGTAAAATGAGATCATTGGCAAGCTCTAAAATTTAAGATATCTTATCTTTAAGCACAAACACACCCACACATGCATAGGTAAGAGTGAGGTATTTGTAGAAGGCGGGCGGGATGCAGACTTCATGACTGAACAAAGCGATTGTTGATTCCTAAGGGCAAGATACATAGTCACCTTTGCCTAATCGTGTTGATTCTTAAGTGCACGGATATATAAATAGTCATGTTTGCCTAATATTATCGTGTGCTAAAATAAACTTCTGGGACATTAGTTAATTCTTCAACCTTAATAGTGTAATCGTGTCATTTTGTTCAACCTGATTTACAATTTATTATCATCTCCATATTTTTTTTAAAAGGACATTAGCACCGATCTAAATGCTGAGCAACTGGCTGCCAAATACTGTCCCCAGGTGATTCTGACGGGTGAATCTTTATATACTCTGTTGAACAATCACGGTCTGGATTATAAGCAGCAGTGGGAACTTCCTGTGTCGGTGAAAACAGTTTCTGTTACTGGTGAGCTTGTGGAGGTATTTTTTGGGGGGGCTTCGTTTGAGGGAAGGGTTGAGCCAAAGACAGCATCACCACCAGATGGATTCGTAACTGGCTGACCAACCACACTCAACATGTAGTCCTCAATGGAGCTGCATTTACATGGAGGGAAGCATGCAGTGGAGAACCCCAAGGCTCTGTTTTGTGCCCAGTACTCTTCAACATCTTCATCAATGATTTGGATGAGGGAATAAATGGGGAACTCATCAAATTTGCAGGTGACATCAAGCTGGCAGGAATAGCCAACGCTCCAGAAGACAGGCTCAAGATACAGAAGGATCTTGACAAACTTGAACATTGGCCACTATCTAACAAAATGAGATTCAGTGGTGAAAAGAGTAAGGTTCTACATTTAGGCAACAAACACGAAATGCACAGGTACAGTATAGGTGGTCCCTTGCTCAACAGTAGTAACTGTGAAAGGGGAGTCCTAGTGGACAGCCATTTAAATATGAGCCAGCAATGTGCAGCAGCTGCCAAAAAAGCCAACACAGTTGTAGGTTGCGTGAACAGAGGGATAGAATCAAGATCACGTGAAGTGTTAATACCACTTTATAAGGCCTTGGGAAGGCCACAATTGGAATATTTGCATCCAGTTTTGGTGGCCACGATGTAGAAAAGATGTGGAGACTCTAGAAAGAGTGCAGAGAAGAGCAACCAAGAGGATTAGGGGACTGGAGGCTAAAACATAGGAAGAACGGTTGCAGGAACTGGGTATGTCTAGTTTAATGAAAAGAAGGACTAGGGGAGACATGATAGCAGTGTTCCAATATCTCAGGGGTTGCCCCAAAGAAGAGGGAGTCAAGCTATTCTCCAAGGCACCCGAGGGCAGAACATGAAGCAATGGGTGGAAACTAATCAAGGAGAGAAGCAACTTAGAACTGAGGAGAAATTTCCTGACAGTTAGAACAATTAACCAGCGGAACAGAAGTTGCCTCCAGAAGTTGTGAATGCTCCAACACTGGAAGTCTTTAAGAAGATGCTGGATAGCCATTTGTCTGAAACGGTATAGGGTTTCCTGCCTAGGCAGGGGGTTGGACTAGAAGACCTCCAAGGTCCCTTCCAACTCTGCTATTATATTGTATTGGACTTTCTTGTTGTTGTTTTTTTTCTTTTGAAGATGTTTCACTTCTCAGCCAAGAATATTCTTCGCCTCTGACTGGATGGTGGGGAAGGGAAGGGTTGATACTCTTTGCAGACAGCTGGTCATTTGCATCCTTTTAGAGGGTCGTTGAGGCCCCTTGGAGGTTTATCTGTGTCTTCAGGGTCCCCTGAGTGGTGCAAATGGATCCTGTAGTCTGCAATTTTCTCTGGAAATTTGTTCATACTCCCACCCCACTTGAAGGGCATTTGCCCCAAATCTTATAGCTTAAAGTCTGTAGAGATTCTCAGTCGTCCAGAGGTGCTTTTTCAGAAGTCTTCAAAAGAACAAAGCCAGAAAGTCCACAGTTGCCTCTAAAAAGAAATGTAAATGTGGTTCTAAGGTTGACTTAGGCAAGTTAATTTCAAACTGAAATTAGAACTCTACGTGGAGCCAAGTAGACTCGGCATATTTCCATTTCCCTGTCAATTTTCCTGATTGAGCCTCCTGTTGAACTTCAGAATTACGCCTTAAGTCCAAACAGAATAATCTTGCTGAAAGTATTGCATTTGTCTGGAAACAAAAGCCAACAAATGTCATTCCTTTTTGTACAAAATGACTGTTGATCTTGAGGTAGCAAATAGGAAGCAGACTAGGAAGAATAAACAGGAGGCGCCTTCACAGTTTCTTTTCGGTGTTGAGCCTAAATTCTGTCTGGCGAGCACAGTTTGTTTATTCTGGATTATTATTCTGTTACACGACCTGTGTATTTATTTTACACTCCATCTGGCGATTAAAACAACCTCTCTTTCTTGTTTATTGCCTGTTTATCTCTTTCCAACTAATAATGGTTTGGGGGGAAAAAAATAGTTTTGGGGAGGCGAATCCAGTTCTTGTTATCTGGGAAATGTTACTTCTTGTACTTTCATATTTAGATGAAAGATAATTATCCTTTACTATTGGAGGGGGGAAAAAATGAAAACCCGCTTTTTTTTTTTCCTCCAAAGGCCTGAAACCAGTCAAAGTGGCCTACATCGACCCTCCTCTGCCGAAGAAGGAGATGACGGTGAGGGAGAAAAACCAGCTTTTTCACGAATTCCTGGCAGATTTCCACATGACAAAGCAGTCCAGTATTGTCGCCCGGGCTGTGATACTAGACAAGCCGCCAGAAGTGCTGGTGAGTTTCAGTCTCGTTTTGGTTGAAGTGCTAAAAGGAACTTTACCTAAATTTCATAGATGAAGATGATGATGATGATTATTATTACTTTTATATTATTTTATTTTATTTTTGTTACATAGACAACATTATTATTATTATTATTATTATTATTATTATTATCATCATCATTTTTAAAAGAGCCGAGGTGGCGCAGTGGTTAGGGTGCAGTACTGCAGGCCACTTCAGCTGACTGTTATCTGCAGTTCAGCGGTTCTAATCTCACCAGGCTCAAGGTTGACTCAGCCTTCCATCCTTCCGAGGTGGGTGAAATGAGGACCCGGATTGTTGTTGGGGGCGATATGCTGACTCTGTAAACCGCTTAGAGAGGGCTGAAAGCCCTATGAAGCGGTATATAAGTCTAACTGCTATTGCTATTTTATTGGCATCCTTCAGTCTCCAAAGACGATGGTTCTGTGCTCTGGAAGAAGGTCCTAACGCAGCATCTGGTGTGGCTAAAAAGGCCAATTCGGGAGCAGCCATCCCTTCCACACCGAGGGCAGGTCCATTCTGTCCCCTGTCCATCCCCCAGATTTCGCTGGTTCCGGGACGGCCTCTTTGTCTCGGCCGGCCGAACAAGCGTCTCTTCGAGTTGGAGAAGGCCATGCTGCGTCTTTAGCTCCCAAGCTGAAGGGCCAGAGGTCAAGGTTTCCCAGCTGTTGATCTCCACTCCCAAGGCCTTTAGATCCCTCTGGCAGATACCCTTGTATCACAGCTGCAGTATAGGATAAGGAGCTTATATTAAAAGAAGAAGAAGATTGGCTGTTGAAGCCTACTATTTTTTTTTAGTTGGAAAGAGATAATAGCAATAGCAATAGCAGTTAGACTTATATACCGCTTCATAGGGCTTTCAGCCCTCTCTAAGCAGTTTACAGAGTCAGCATATTGCCCCCAACAACAATCCGGGTCCTCATTTCACCCACCTCGGAAGGATGGAAGGCTGAGTCAACCCTGAGCCGGTGAGATTTGAACTGCTGAACTGCAGATAACAGTCAGCTGAAGTAGCCTTCAGTGCTGCACTCTACCCACTGCGCCACCTCGGCTCTTAAACAGGCAATAAACAAGAAAGAGAGGTTGTTTTAATCGCCACATGGAATCCTTTGGTGTAAAATAAATACACAGGTCGTGTAATAGAATAATAATCCAGAATAAACAAACAGCGCTCGCCCGACAGAGTTAATGCTCAACACCGAAAAGAAACTGGGAAGACGCCTCCTGTGTGTCTCCGGGCTGCATCCCCATTTCCCCCTCTTTCTCTTCCAGCCGGGAATGGAGCTTAAAACCTGCCAAGGCAGACCCTTGCAGGAATCCGTCTCTGCAGATCTGGACTTCGATACGGACGTCACCCAGCTGGAGAGCTTTGCCTCGGCCGCAAAGCCTCTGAGCGCTTCTCCAGCTGGGGTCTCTCCTGCAAAGCTGCCCGGGTGGCCTGAGGTCTTCTCGGAGTGCGTGAAAACGGAAAAGGGGCGAGAAGGGGGGAGCAGTCGAGCAAAAGACCAGGAAACAGGCTTCGGCAGCGGGAGGACGTCGCCCCCGGGAAAGGACCCCCCGGATTTGGATAGTGAGGGAAACTCACCGGGTGAAGCTTTGGAGCCGATGGAGACGGACTCAGAGGGCAGAAGCCTCGCTTTAGCCAAAGAAAGAAATCTGGACGGCAGCACCTTCATCGCTTCTGCCGTCCGATCCCCTGCCCTGTCCTGCAGCAGCGACACGGATGGGGAACATCTGGTCATTGACACAGAACGTGAGCCTGGCCACGGGTCTGAACCGGGCGCGCTCCCTTCCCACCCCAGCCCTGGGGCCTCTGCCCCTCCTTCCCCCAGCCCTTCACAGCCCCCCTCGGAAGAAGCGGCCGAGTCTTCGGAGACCCATCCAAAGGCTTCTCCCTGCAGGCTTCCCCCACGGTTATCCCAGGAAACCGATCCGCTGGGCCGGATTTTGAAAATGCAGACGAAGCTACTGAATCCCCCTTCCCCAAACTCTCAGGGGCCCCCGCCGGTAACCAGTGAAGCGGGTTTGAATCCTACCCACGGCCAGGCAGATGCTCCTTCTCGTCCTTCGGCCTCTCCAGCTGTGGAGCCAGGGCAAAATACTGCAGCAAACGCAGGCACCTCCTCCAAGTTCACCTGGGCAACCTGTTACCAGGGGCCTCAGAAAGGTAGGTCATGTGACGGATATAAGCGGTCGCCGTAAACCCGTGTTTCTCAAAAGGTCGCCAGCTTTTAAGGTGGGTGGACTTCGGCTCTCAAAATTCAACTTTAAGATGGGGAATTCCCATGAATTCCCCAGCTAAGCTGCCTGAGGAATTCTGGAAGTTGTCGCCCATCCATTGTCAGGCCTCAAATAGCATCCGAAAATAAATCAGAGTCCGAGGCAAAGGATTCCTCAAAGTTCCAATGTACTAAGAGAGCCACGTTGGCACATTTGGGAAAACCCAAATCTGAAAGCTTCCCGGTTTCCCCCACCCAGCTGAAAGTTCAAGATCTTGCATCCCCCACACCCACCTGTCCATCACAGCCTGACACCCGTCTTAAAACTTCCAGACTGCTGTAAACATTTCTGGTGCACCTGTACGCGCCGTCCATTCTTTGTTCGGCTGTTCAAATCTCACCGGCTCAGGGTTGACTCAGCCTTCCATCCTTCCGAGGTGGGTAAAATGAGGACCCGGGTCGTTGTTGGGGGCGATATGCTGACTCTGTAAACCGCTTAGAGAGGGCTGAAAGCCCTATGAAGCGGTCTATAAGTCTAACTGCTATTGCTATTGTTCAGGGCCCAGGTGAATTTCACATTGGGGAGAAATATTTCTTTAATGGGCGAAGCACAAGAGCCAAGGTGGCGCAGTGGTTAAATGCAGCACTGCAGGCTACTGCTAGATCAGCAGTTCAGCGGTTCAAATCTCACCGGCTCAGGGTTGACTCAGCCTTCCATCCTTCCGAGGTGGGTAAAATGAGGACCCAGATTGTTGGGGGCGATATGCTGACTCTCTGTAAACCGCTTAGAGAGGCCTGAAAGGCCTATGAAGCGGTATATAAGTCTACTGCTATTGCTATTGCTATCTTTGTCCACTAGAGCCAGAATGACCGCCCCACCCCTCCGTCTCTCTCCTGAAAGGGATGCTGTGGGACGCAGTCGAAGAGGCGGCTGACTACCAGCCTCCCCAACGCGGAAACCTGGTCTATAAATTGTACAGCTTGGATGACATGTTGCTGTTGGTACGGACCACCATCCAGAAAGTCGAGCTGAGACCCCATCAGAAAAAGGCGAAGTTCAGGAGGGTAGGTTCTCTTCTTGGGTGGGAGGGTGGCTTTCTTGGGGTGGGGGTGGGGGACTAAATAAGCTTTGGCTGATTTAGATTTTAGCCGGTTCCGATGCTGGATTCCTGCTGGGGTCTTTGGACTGAGGTCGTTTGCAAGAACCGTTTCTTCCAGGGCATTAAATGTAAGCAGGAGAGTCCATAAACCAGTGTTTCTCAACCTTGGCTACTTGAAGATGTCCGGACTTCAACTCCCAGAATTCCCCAGCCAGCATTCGCTGGCTGGGGAATTCTGGGAGTTGAAGTCCGGACATCTTCAAGTGGCCAAGGTTGAGAAACACTGTCCTAGACACTTCAAATGTTCCTCAATCCTTGCATAGGAAGGAATTTTATGCAGACTTTCATATTCTAGATCAGTGTTTCTCAATGCTGGCTGGGGAATTCTGGGAGTTGAAGTCCGGACATCTTCAAGTGGCCAAGGTTGAGAAACACTGGTGTAGTGGTTCTAGGTTTGAATGGCGATTTAAAAAATGGAAATGAGTTTGTGATCTAGAAACACTGCCATGAGCAGTAAGAGAGAGAATTCTCGGCAGATGATTTGCAATATGGATAATCCCTTTTAAGGGGAGTTTGTGGGGCTGTCATCTCTGATTCGCCATCTCCCACTCCCCCACAGGATTTCCAAAGGGGACAGAATTACAGGGCTGAATTCCTACAAGCCTTTCCTGCAAGAAATAGGAGTGAATGTTTTGGGTCCTTGGCCATTTTTTTAGCACTGTAGTCTTGGCGATGTGTTCCGGGGTGAGTATTAGGTGCTTCTATGCTAGAATTCTATCTTTGACTTCACACATGCTCCCCCGTGAACCCTGATGTAAGAGGTACATTCTATCAGGGCTCCAAATAGCATCCAGAAGTAAATCAGAGTCCAAGGCAAAATATTGCTCAAAAGTTCCAATTTATTAAGATCCAGATCCGGTCAGGTGCAGAGGCCCAGAGACAAAGGATGACCTTTGCTTTCTAGAAAGAATGTGGTTATGGCTACATGGCATCTCACTCCGTACAATCCCCCCACAGTCCCATTTTCCCCACAACAGAAAATGCACAGCAGAATGATAGAGAGTGTGGCAGGCCAAAGACCCACAAGAAAAGGGGGCTGACACACCCCTTGTTTCTTGTTCCAGTTCCAGCTTCACGAAGAAACGAAATACAGCAGGACGATCTGCTTTCTCTAGAATAGGAAAAAAACAGAAATTGGCTGAGCAAGAACTTTTCCGAGTGATCCCTAACAGTTAACACAGATTCTTGAGTTTCCTATTAATCAGTCAACGCCGTGGCGCAGTGGTTAGGGTGCAGCACTGCAGGCCACTTCAGCTGACTGCTAGCTGCAGTTCGGCGGTTCTAATCTCACCGGCTCAAGGTTGACTCAGCCTTCCATCCTTCTGAGGTGGGTGAAATGAGGACCCGGATTGTTGTTGGGGGCGATATGCTGACTCTGTAAACCGCTTAGAGAGCAGCTGAAAGCCCTGTGAAGCGGTATATAAGTCTAACTGCTATTTCAGCTGACTGCTATCTGCAGTTCAGCGGTTCTAATCTCACCGGCTCAAGATTGACTCAGCCTTCCATCCTTCCGAGGTGGGTGAAATGAGGACCCGGATTGTTGTTGGGGGCGATATGCTGACTCTGTAAACCGCTTAGAGAGGGCTGAAAGCCCTATGAAGCGGTATATAAGTCGAACTGCTATTGCTATTACTTGTAACTCTAAGCAGCTGGTCTCAGAGAAGGCGAGTCCCTCGGGTGAGGTTTACGCTTTGCTTTCCTGCTTTCTAGGCAGGCTGGAAATGCATTGAAGTAGGAAAGCATTTCTCTCTTCCCCAGCACTTCCCTGTTTACGTGCTGCCGAAGTTAGAATACCAGCCCTTCTACGGCGTAGAAACGTTGACCGAAGACGAAATCTGCCGGCTCTGGATGGAAAGTTTGCTACACTCCAATACTTCCTTCACTCTGGGTAAGTGGATTTTAAAGGTTGCCTTTTTTTTTTTAATGTTTACATCCTTGCAAAACAGAATACGGTGTCCTTCCTAGCAATGGATTTATGCAACTGACGGTAGGACAGGTTAATCCTCCACTTATGAGCACAATGGAGCCCAAATCTTTCTGTTTGCTAAGTGAGACATTAAGTGAAATTCCGAGCCAAGGTGGTGCAGTGGTTAGGGTGCAGCACTGCAGGCCACTTCAGCTGACTGTTATCTGCAATTCAGCGGTTCTAATCTCACCGGCTCAGGGTTGACTCAGCCTTCCATCCTTCCGAGGTGGGTGAAATGAGGACCCGGATTGTTGTTGGGGGCAATGTGCTGACTCTGTAAACCGCTTAGAGAGGGCTGAAAGCCCTATGAAGCGGTATATAAGTCTAACCGCTATTGCTATTGCTATTTCCGTTTGGGAAATCTCTCCCTCCTCCAGGTCACATCGATGCCCTGACTTCCCAACTCTTCCTGCTGGAGCGGCTGACGGGGAAGACCTTAAGAAGACGATTTGGCACATTTAAGTAAGTAAATGGGTGGCAGAACGACGTTACAAGTAAACAAACAAACTTCCCATAACAAAAGGTTGATTTACAGGGAGTCCCTCGCCATCAGTTCCTCTTTCTCCATTTAAATATTTTCTTCCAGCAAATGCAGTAAAAGTCATGGGCTTTTTAAAAAAAAATCAGTATTTACCCTTTAATTGTATGATATATTCCTCTCCTTGGTCTACAAATACTCAACTCTCTTGTTAGTTTTCGGTGGAATGGTCATTTAGATAGAAATTTTATTTGTGAGCTACTAATATTTAGATTTCAGGTACTCCTCAATATATCACCGTAACTGAGACTGGACACACGATCTGGTTATTAAGCAGGTCATCACGTGTCCACACGCAATTTTACAACTTTTTTTGCAATGGCCGTTAAGTGAACACACTGGTCATAAACCGAGTGGGAGGAGTGTCAGCTGTCAGTACTTCAAACCTGGGTTGTAAATACATTTTTTTTTTGGTTCCGTTGTAAACTGGAACTGGTTATAAGGCAAGGACTACCTGCTTTCCTGCTCTCCTGAGCCAATATTAATTAGGGGAGGGGCTTTTATTTTACAGTAGAGATACTCAGATTACATAGTCAGCCACAGAAGCCCCTCCCCAAAGCTTACATTCCTTATTTTAAACAATTTTTACTCAACATTTTCACTTGGCGGAATGACAGCTGACGAAGTCCAGGGGTTTCTCAAACTCTCCTTTGAGTCATGAGGTTTAGGAACTTGTTGCCCCTAAAAGTGACTGACAGTTGAGGGTGCCGCACTTCCTGTCAAATGCCAGGCGTCACGGCTTCATCCACACATCCTGCAGCTGCTCGGAATGGATTTAAAATAACTGAAACAGCTGATGGAGTCTGACCTCTCACCGGCTGGTCCTTGGCTGCTCCCCGAGGGAGAGCTTTTGCCTTCCGAATCCATACATTCCTCAGATTTCTGCACAGCCTGTTTTATCTCTTGGACAAACAGCCGTTTCCACGGTTTGCATAATACATTAATTTCCCCTAATAATTTTGTGAATGCTGTCCTTCCCTCCACAGTCCAACCAATTCGTTGCATATTCTCCAAAACATCTTGAAGAAAGTGGCTGGGTAAGTCCTTGGCTTTCTCCCTTCCTTCTCTTTCTGAATGTTGCCTGGTGTAGCAAGCGCTTAAAACTCAGGCCAGACCCAGAACTCCAGGAGCCTCTTAGCGAACACTTGGAATTTGGGAGGAGGAAGAGGAGGAGATCTGGATCTATTCTGGATCATCATCACACATATTCAAAACCGCATGACAAGGGGCAGAGGAGGCCCTTTGCCTCCCACAGAGCCAGAGGAAGCAGCCGGATTGATTGATTGATTCATTGATTGCTTTGGATTTCGATTTCGATTTTAATTTGCTTAGCCGCCCACCTCGGCAAACGACTCTGGGCGGCTTGCAATTCAAACCGTACATGACAGTTAAAATTTTAAAAAATGATAGAAATAGTAAAAAGCTTTAATTTTTACTAAGGAAAAGGAAAGGAGAGGAGGAAAGAAGAAAGTAGAGAAGGGAGGAAGGGAGAACAGGAAAGGAAAGTAGTGGGGGGGGCTGTAAAACAAAATAGGTGTATGGGATGGTAAGCGAAGCAATCCCGGTCATACATTTTAATTTTTTATATGGAAAAATAAATGTTTAAAAGTGTTCAAATGTGATAAGAATAATAACTATCAGAGCCGAGGTGGCGCAGTGGTTAAATGCAGCACTGCAGGCTACTTCAGCTGACTGCAGTTCGGCTGTTCAAATCTCACCGGCTCAAGGTGGACTCAGCCTTCCATCCTTCCGAGGTGGGTGAAATGAGGACCCGGATTGTGGGGGCGATATGCTGACTCTGTAAACCGCTTAGAGAGGGCTGAAAGCCCTATGAAGCGGTATATAAGTCGAAGTGCTATTGCTATTGCTATAATGTATGCTTGTTAATTTGTGTATAAGACTAAAAATAAACTAAAAAAAAATAGTAAAAAGCATTAAAATGATAAAAAAAAAGAACCATTAAAACATCAAATGCGAAGTGCAGACGAAAGCAGCCTATCTGGACCTTGAACAATGCAGCCAGGGGGAGGGGAGGGGAGGGGGGGCTTGGCGCATGTAGCAGCCCAGGAACAGAGCCGGGTTTTTAGAGCTTTGCGGAAGGAGAACGGGGGCCGCTGCAGAAAAGGCGCTGCAGGTTTGGTGCCGGCTTGTAACGGCTGGTTGCGTTGTCAGTTTGCAGGAGGGCTCCTTCCTCTTGACTCACCTGGCGGGAGACTCCTCGGTGTCCATCTACAAGAGCTCGGATGGAATTGCCACGCGGGCAATGTACAACCTGCACGCCGCTCACGCCGACCTGCCCACCGCCCCGGCTGCCCTCTCTGTGCCCTGGGTGCCCCTCGACCCCAACGTCCCCCTGCAGCATCACTTTGCCCAAGGCCGTGTCCCCTGCACCTTCCCACCCGTGGCGGACGGGGGCGCCAGGACCACCAAGGTGAGAAAGGGTTGTTTGGAAAAACTACTTAGGGTTTGTGTCAGCCCCCCCCCCTTCAAGAAAACAGCCCCCCCCCCTTTTTTTTTTTTAAATTACAAAACGTTTCCAGAGATGTTAGTTTTCAAAGTGGGCTTCCTCATGGCCTTTGAAAGTAATTCCAGAAGACATTTGAGTATATTTTTCAGGAGTTCTGCAAATAGACGTCTTAGAGAGCAGGGGTCTCCCATCTTGGAAGCTTGTGGACTTCAACTCCCAGAATTCCCATGGCTGGCTGAGGTATTCTGGGGGTCTTAGAGGCTGGAGACCCCTCTCCTAGAGGTTAGAATAGAATAGAATTAAAGTTGGAAGGGACTTGGGGGGATTTAACATATCCTTCCTTTGTCCTCAATTTTAGATGGATGGATGGATGGATGGATGGATGATAGATAGATAGATAGATAGATAGATAGATAGATAGATAGATAGATAGATAGATAGATAGATAGATAGATAGATAGATAGAGATAGAGATATCTTAATTCTGTAAGGCCCAATCCTCGGTCTGTAAAGAGTTCAGAGAATCAGAATTTGTATCAGAATAGAGCTGGAAGGGGCCTTGGAGGTCTTCTAGTCCAGCCCCCTGCTGAAGCAGGAGACCCAAACCATTTCAGACAAGTGGCTGTCCAGTCTTTTCTTTAAAAACTTCCAATGATGGAGTACCCACAACTTCTGGTGGCAAGCAGTTCCACTGATTCATTGTCCTCACTGTCGGAAAGTTTCTTCTCAATTCCAGCTTGCTTCTCTCCTTGATTAGAATAGAAATAGAAATACAATAGCAGAGTTGGAAGGGACCTGGGAGGTCTTCTAGTCCAACCCGCCTGGCTCAGGCAGGAAACCCTGGACCGTTTCAGACAAATGGTTGCCCAACCTCTTCTTCAAAACCTCCAGGGCTGGAGCGTTTACAACTTCTGGAGGCAAAGGGGTTCCACGGGTACAGAAGAGGGGGAAGCGGATCATGCCAGCCTCGTGATACCGAAACCCTCCCTTGCCCTTCACAACAACACATGTTTACAGCGACCCTCTTTTCGTGCACAAAGCAGGCCGCAAGCCTGAAAAAGGGACAAGTTAATTAAAGACAAAAATAAATGCATTCATTCCCTTTGCTCTGCAGAGGAAAATCCAAGAAGAAAGCCAAGAAAGCAATTAGCTAACTCGCGAGGGCTGCCTTTTTCTAAAGTACAGGGCTGTCCTTTATAATAAAAGGCTGTGTTGTCACTGCATACACATAATTCACTTAACTCCAGCGTTGACGGGTTTTCACTTGGGAGCAGCAGAGCCCAAAGGCAAGAGTTTTCCCTGGGTTTCAGGGCGACGGCTTCCATTTTAACCAGTTCTGGCAGAAACTGGGGGAGGGCCTTCTCAGTGGCAGCTCCAGCCCTTTGGAATGAACTCCCCGCGGAGATCCGGACCCTCACCTCTCTCCAGGCCTTCCGGAAAGCCGTCAAAACCTGGCTGTGCCGGCAGGCCTGGGGTTGATGAGTTCCCCTCCCCTCTCGACTGGTATGGCTGTGTGATTTTCGTGTATTTTAATTATGTGTACTGTTGTTTATGTCCCCTTTCTCCTTTGAGTTTGTTCGCCACCCTGAGTCCCTCCTGGAGAAGGGCGGCATACAAATAAACCAAAACTAAACTAAACTAAAACTTCGGCCTCCGGAACGTTGAGTCATTCTGAAGCCCGTTTCCTCTTTCTCTCCCTTTCTGGCTTCTAGATGAGCAGGAAAGCCAAAGCTTTCCCCAGCACGCCCAGCCACCGAGGCCCAATCCCCACTGAACCCCTGCAGGCCGAGCCCCCGAGGAAGAAGCGGGGGGCTGCGCAGAACAAGGGCTCCCGGACGGCCTGTCAAGGCCCAGACCGGAAATTCTGGAAAAAAGCCCGTCCCAACCAAGGGCCCCCCCTGGCTTAATGGCGAGCAGGAGCAGCCGTCTTCCTCCGCAAAAGGGCTTCTGTGAATGAAGAAGGTGGTGGACAATCCCATCAAGCCGGGCAGGGTCGCCCCAAAACCTTTCCCCGGATTCGGCACTCGAGAGGCGCATCGGAGTGTTTTCTCCTGCCTTGAGAACGCCCGGAGCGACACGGGAAGGAGGGCAGCCAACTCTGGACAATCCCAACCGCTTGTATTTCGCCGTTTGTTCCCCGTAACGTTACTGGGTGAAAAGCAAGCCCTGCGGGAGCTTTCTGTTGAAATGGGCAGTTGCATTGAAGGAGTTCTGCTCCTTTTTGAGCAGCTGGAGCGGAGAGCCAAAGGTGGCGCAGTGGTTAAATGCAGCACTGCAGGCTACTTCAGCTGACTGCAGTTCAGCAGTTCGGCTGTTCAAATCCCACCAGGCTCAAGGTTGACTCAGCCTTCCATCCTTCCGAGGTGGGTGAAATGAGGACCCGGATTGTTGTTGGGGGCAATATGCTGACTCTGTAAACCGCTTAGAGAGGGCTGAAAGCCCTATGAAGCGGGATATAAGTCTAACTGCTATTGCTATTGCTAGATCTTGGTTTGAATTTCCCTGCCCTTTTCTGCAGGAATGTTAGGAAAACAGTGGTGGTCGCAGCCACGGACTGCTTTTAAGTTTAGATTTTGTTTTTAGAGGTCCCTGGTGTCTTTTAAGGGTCTGCTAAGACTCATCATCCCTCGGTCCTCGGGCACCTCACGCCATCCTCCAAAGCGCAAATGCGTTTAGATGTTTTGAGAGTTTAAAACAACCTTAGAAACTTTCAGACCTTCGATTTATTTTTTATTTATTTCCTATTTCAGAGGGTCAAAGTGAGTGCCGGGCTGGGTTTGAGCTTTTAAAAATACAGTTAAAATCCCCCAGTTGTTGATTTCGAATTTCTTTCGTTGTTTTTTTTTTGGGATGTGTGTGAAACGCAAAATTTGAATTTTGCTTGGGATTTTTGCCCAGCTTGGCGCTCTTTTGCTGTTTTGTACGCCAAGCTAATTAACCTTGGAGCCCGTGGTTGCGTGGCCGCAGCGGTGCCGTGCTCCTGCCCCAGGCGAGACCAGGGTGAAGTGGGCAGGGCAGCCTTGATGCCATGGCACAGAAATGTTTTACTGCCAAGGCGGCGCCATGTTGTTGCAAAATTTACACCCGCTGTCTGAGGCATCATCCCTCCCGTCCCACATTCCAGGCGCTAACGCAGTGTTTCTCAACCTTGGCAACTTTAAGTCCTGTGGACCTCAACTCCCAGAATCCCCCAGCCAGCGCAGCTGCGCTGGCTGGGGGATTCTGGGAGTTGAAGTCCACAGGACTTAAAGTTGCCAAGGTTGAGAAACACTGCACTAAAGCTTTCAGAATTATTATTATTATTATTTTATTGTTGTTGTGGGTGTTTCTGCCCTGATGATTATTTATTTTAGGCAGGGTTTTCTCCAGGAAAGAACGTGGTTTCAGCTCGGTTTGGGCCTCGCCACCTCCACACGTAACGCTCGCCTGTTTCCCGAAGGGCCGTACGTTTTTATAATCTGGTTGCCACAACAAACTGGTTTCAGTGAGAAGGCAGAGCCTTCGGGTTGTTGCAGCCTTGCTGAACATCAGGTTTTCTTTCGAAATCCCGTCTGACCTCCCACCAGGAAAATATTTGCGAGATGAGTCATGCACAATAATCGGGTGGGGCTCTGAAGCTGCGGCTGTCTCTGGAAGAGGGATTTCAGAAACACTGCTTGGCAACAGAGGAGTCGAGATATTTTCCTCTGAACTCGGACTCCGCAATGACGGTCCAAAGTTCCTATTGGAAACGGACCTCTTAAATGCGGCCGCAAACCTCTTCTCTGCTTGGAGATACAGGCAGTTCAGTTGCTTTAAGGGAAATTTGGTCCATGTTCAGCCCTCCTTTGGCTGGCTGGTTTTGTGGGTAGCTGAATGAATGCTTTAACTTGGGCCCTTTTTATACTGTGTTAAAAAGACAGGGAGTTCTGCATTTAGAGGTTTTGAGGGTTTGAAACCCGTAGCAACTTTTTAAGTGCAAGGAAAACGGCACATCGGAAGTTAAATTCTTTTCAACCAGAGGCGTCCAACCTTGGCACAATTCTAAGACCTGTGGACTTCAACTCCCAGAATTCTGTGGAAGTCCGCAGGTTTTAGGATTGTGCCAAGGTTGGAGGCCTCTCTGGTTTAAAAGAATTTAACTCCTACCTAGCAGAGATGGCTAAAATATCTGCACATCTCAAGGACCACTCAAACGAGAGATATAAACTGGAGTGGAGAAGATGGATTGACTATACTCAAAATAAATACAGGACTAAGAAATCCCAGATAGTTTATGACTGAAGAAACAAGGAATGATATATAATCTGTTTAGAGTTAGCCTAGCAAAGAGGAGTTAAAGCTCAAATGAAAGATGATACCAACTTTTTTTAAAGTTTATTTTAGAATATCTTTGTTAAAAGATTTATACCCTGTATTGGTTCTGGGAAATTGGGGGGAGGGGGAGGTTGGGAGGGGGATTTGGATGGGGAGGGGAGGTAAACATTTGTAAAAGTGTTTTTTTTTCCTAAAATTTTAAATAAAAAAAAGAATTAACTCCTGATGTGCAATTTTCCTTGCGGTTACTGTTTCAATCAGTCGTGTCAAGTTGTTATGGTGGCCCTCTGCAGAATGGACACCGAGGGAGATGATAAGCTTAAGTCCCTCTTTATTTTTTGGGATCTGTACGCCCACCGTAAGATTAAATCTGGATTGGAAATCGATTTGCTTCAGTTTGGCTCCGAGTCGGAGGGGGAGATTGGCTGTCCCCGTGCAAAGCAAAGTTCAGAAACGCAGACTTCCCTTTTGACTCTCCACAGGAAATCCACAAACGGCTGTAATTTTGGTTTTTCTGCTACATAAAAATAACGTGCCGTTGGCAGGACCCAGAGAGGTTCCCCAAACGCCCATCGGCCCCGCGTCGTTCGCCCGTGATTTCCCCCCCCCCCCCGGCTGTGCCTGTAACGAAATGAAAACATAGGTTGTGCTGGACTTACGACCATCTGTTTAGTGACCATTAAAAGTTGCAACAGCACTGAAAAAGCAACTTGGGGAGCCGTCTTTGCACTGAATGACTTTCACAGAGTCCCCGCAATCACCTCATCAGAATTGGGGCACATCCAATCGCCCTCTTGGGGGGGGGGGACTTCCCCAAACAAAGTCAATGGAGGAAACCACATTTGCGGGGGGGGCAGGGAGATTTGCTTAGCGATGATAGCAAAAGCAGTGAAATCAAGCACAACTCGCTTGGTGGCGGAAGTTGTCGTAAGTCAAGGACTGTCCTGGCCCATTGGGCTAATGCCTCACCAAGCAGCCCCCTCTGGACCCCCTCTTGCTTTCCCCCCTTTGGCGGTCTTGCATTGGGCGAATGCGGCCCTGCAGCAGTGCATCCGATGCGACGTCGCTGCATTTTGAGCTCGCCTTGCAGCCAAGCCGATGATGCAGGCAGCGAAGGGCTCCGTTCCACTGCGGGAGACCTTCGGCTTCGGCCTCCCTGAGTGGCCTCCAATCTCCCCGGGGAGGCTTCGTCCCCCTCCCCCTCCGCTGCTGAGACTGGGAGGATCCATCCATGGAGACCGCTGGCTGGAGCCCCTGGACACGGCTCTTGTCTCAGACCAAAGAGGAGGTCACAACGACCAAGGGCTGATCATCCTCCTGTCCCTCAAGGGTTTAGCCCAGCTGGCAGCTTTGGCTGAGTTAGGGTGCCAGACAGGAATCCCCCCCTCCCGATTCACACACACACACACACAAACCCCGAGGTGGCGCAGTGGTTAAATGCAGCACTGCAGGCTACTTCAGCTGACTGCAGTTTGGCTGTTCAAATCCCACCAGGCTCAGGGTTGACTCAGCCTTCCATCCTTCCGAGGTGGGTAAAATGAGGACCCGGATTGTTGTTGGGGGCGATATGCTGACTCTGTAAACCGCTTAGAGAGGGCTGAAAGCCCTATGAAGCGGTATATAAGTCTAACTGCTATTGCTATTGCTATCTATCTATCTATCTATCTATCTATCTATCTATCTATGTATTGGATTGTTGGGGGCGATATGCTGACTCTGTAAACCGCTTAGAGAGGGCTGAAAGCCCTACGAAGTGGTATATAAGTCTAACTGCTATTGCTATCTATCTATATCTATCTATCTATCTATCTATCTATCTATCTATCTATCATCTATCTATCATCTATCTATCATCTATCTATCATCTATCTATCTATCTATGTATTGGATTGTTGGGGGCGATATGCTGACTCTGTAAGCCGCTTAGAGAGGGCTGAAAGCCCTACGAAGTGGTATATAAGTCTAACTGCTATTGCTATCTATCTATATCTATCTATCTATCTATCTATCTATCTATCTATCTATCTATCTATCTATCTATCATCTATCTATCATCTATCTATCATCTATCTATCTATCTATCTATCTATTGGATTGTTGGGGGCAATATGCTGACTCTGTAAGCCGCTTAGAGAGGGCTGAAAGCCCTACGAAGTGGTATATAAGTCTAACTGCTATTGCTATCTATCTATATCTATCTATCTATCTATCTATCTATCTATCTATCTATCATCTATCTATCATCTATCTATCATCTATCTATCATCTATCTATCTATCTATCTATCTATCGGATTGTTGGGGGCAATATACTGACTCTGTAAACTGCTTAGAGAGGGCTGAAAGCCCTATGAAGCGGTATATAAGTCTAACTGCTAATTATCCCTCAATTCCGGAATCCAAGCCCCCATTTCTGCTCTTGTTCTGCTTCCGAGACGCTGGAACTCCTCCTTCACCCAGCCCTGCCTGTTGGAGCTCCACCAAGGAAGGGAGAGTCTACTTTTGCATCGGTTGAGAGGCCCTGAGTTTTGTGGTCCTGGCCGAGCTCCCTTTTCCACCACCGAGGCCTTGGCTAGATCCGTGCTGTGTAGTGGCTGTGTTGGACTCCCGCTTCCATGCTGCTCAGCCAACAAGGTTACTGGGGTAAACCAGTGTTTCTCAACCTTGGCAACTTGAAGATGTCCGGACTTCAACTCCCAGAATTCCCCAGCCAGCGAATGCTGGCTGGGGAATTCTGGGAGTTGAAGTCCGGACATCTTCAAGTTGCCAAGGTTGAGAAACACTGGGGTAAACGTATGAGAAGCCGCTGGCTATTTAAAGCACAATTGCCCACGAAAGAGCAAAATAGACCCCCCGCCCTGCTCTTCTCTCCTCCAGCTTCATTCCTGCTGGTCTCCTGGGCCCCTGCAGTCGGCTGAATCCATCGATCAAGGGCCGCCAGGAGCCCAGCAGCGACTCCGGTGGATCGATGTCGCTAATGGGTTTTCTCTGATGCTCTTCCGAAACTAGCTGGCTCTCTCGGATCTGGTGCCAGCAGGCGGGTCCGTGCCTGCACAGGCATCCCAGCTCCCTGGGAACCTTCAGCTGTCTCCCTCCTCCCTTTCCGATGGATTACGGGCGCACCGTCTTTCCCGGAGACATGCTGGGTCTTGAGATTGTCTTAGCTGGGACAGGATGACATTGGACACCCAACCTCCGGTTGCCTTCCTCAGCAGGCTCTCTCGGGTCGGCCTTATCTGGGAGCGAAGAAGAAGGGGAGCTCCGATCTTTGTACCCCCAAAAAAGCAAGACCCACCCCAAAACATTCCCCTTTCCTCCCTGTTGCAGTTTGTGAGTTCAGGGCAGAGTAGAGCCATGGAGTGCAGCTGGAGGCAACCACAAACTGTGCCTCTCCACGGCCAGGAGTCAGAATGGAAGTAATCCCCCAACTTGTGACAACAGGGCCAGAGTTTCCATTGCTAAGCAAGTTGTGAAGTTAGTCACACCTGAATTTTATGGCAGCTGTGAGTCAGATAGTCCGGCTGGAAGTGGGGAGCTGAAGTGGACTCTGCTGAAGTTCCCCTCCAGATCCTGTTTTCTCTGGCGGGCAGGATGGGAAAGCGGGAACTGGCGGGGCTGCGAAACAGGAAGGGGCCTTTCGGAATTGTCCTTTGCGCCCCAACCTCTCAATTCTCCCCAACCCTCCTGGCCTTCCAGCGGGCTCTGAGGATGCCCAGAGTCCCTCGGGTGAAGTCCCACGAAGCAGCCAATAGTCAAAGAGGAGGAGGCCCTGAATTCTTCCAAACACTCCTAATGGGTTGGGGGGGTTAGGGGGGGGGGCTTCCTTGATAAACAAGGTTTGATGGATCTGCTGGGCGGTTGGAACTTTTCAACTTTCCTACATTCTGCCATTCGTGAAAAAGAGCCGAGGTGGCGCAGTGGTTAAATGCAGCACTGCAGGCTACTTCAGCTGACTGCAGTTCTGCAGTTCGGCTGTTCAAATCTCACCGGCTCAAGGTCGACTCAGCCTTCCATCCTTCCGAGGTGGGTAAAATGAGGATCCAGATTGTTGTTGGGGGCAATATGATGACTCTGTAAACCGCTTAGAGAGGGCTGAAAGCCCTATGAAGCGGTATATAAGTCTAACTGCTATTGCTATTGCTATCTATCTATATCTATCTATCTATCTATCTATCTATCTATCTATCTCTATATTGTCTGTCTGTCTATCTATCTATCTATCTATCTATCTATCTATCTATCTATCGGATTGTTGGGGGCGATATGCTGACTCTGTAAACCACTTAGAGAGGGCTGAAAGCCCTATGAAGCGGTATATAAGTCTAACTGCTATTGCTATTGCTATTTGATTGCAACGTGTAATCATGTCTGGCGGTTGAAACATTAAAAAATCAGGAGTCTACACCCCCCCCCAAAAAAAAATACATCCACCCACTCACATACCCTTTGTTATTTTTTTTTCCACATTAATTTCCTTTTTAAGCGAGTCACGAAACTGGAATGGCCGGACTTTGGGTAAAATTCTAGCCACGCCTGTTTCTTATTCGATGTTGACACATGCTTCCTTCATCCCCTTTACACCAAGCAGTTGCTAAGCATTGCTTTATTTCCATTTTGTGGGTGCCGCCACCCCCACAGGCAATATCTCCGTGCAGGGGGTTCAGCAGGAGTTAATGACTGGCAAAAGCTTGTAGATCTAACTCTGAGAGATTCCATAAATTGGCTCCATTGCCCCTCGCCTTAACCAAGGTTTAACTCGAGACGGTACCCGTCAGAACGCCGAGGTCGTCTGAACACGTATCTCCGGCCCTCCTGAAATCCCCACGTTTATGTTTAATAAAGACTTACAATTCTCTCTCTGGTTGACCTGGAAACAATTCTGACAACCGGCTCTTTGTGGGAGTAATCTTGGCCTCGGTCAGTGATGGGGAACCTTTTCAGCACCGAATGCCCAAACTGTGTGGTCCATGCATGTGTATATGCGCACACCGGAGCGCTGGAAAGCTGAAGACCAGCTGTTTGGCACATGCATGCCTGGTTTTTGGGGGCCAATATCAGGCTGTTTTTTGGACCATTTTTGGTCTGAGAAACGGCCCAGAAAATGGCCATTTTGGGGGCGTTTTTCAGGCTGTTTTCCGGCACTAGCGCCTATGAAGACCAGCTGCCCGGAAAAGAGAAGAGCAGCTGGAGATGGCGCACGTGCCCACAGAAAGAGCTCTGCCTGGCACATCATGGGCCTAGGTAATTTTAGGTGCAAAACTCAACACATTAAATACAGACCAGCATTCGCTGTAGCCTTGGTTTATCGTCTTTTGAGTGCAGCTGCGTCTTTAGTTGTCTTCCAAACGTCTTAACAAAGATCCATTTGCCTTTCCAGTGCTTGTCCAACACGGACGGGCCCTCCGTCAAAACAGCCACCAAACATGGCCATAGCAATATAAACACCGCAGGAGCAACGGGCAGATCATGGGCTTCCTTAGAAAAATACTCTGCCCGCCAGGTTGGGCACCTCGGATGTCTTGGGCAGGGCCAACTGGGTGGAGTGGAAGTTGTCTTTCTGGTGCTATTCTCCCCTTTTTGAGGGCAAAAGTGGAGTAATTGTGTAACCACAACAGATGCCCAGATACACAGCCGCATTCCATCGGTGTTGTGTAATAAAACGGGCCTTCCGTGAAGTCTTTTTCACGGTCAGCATTCAAACATGATGCTGCCTCACAGTCGATCACTGCCTGATTCAGCAGCCTAGAATGTTTTTTTTTTCAAATTTAGGGGACGCCTCTCACACTTCGCAGGGATTCACAATCGTTTCTTTGGGCAAACTGGCTTGCAAATTGTGTCCCCTCCCACCTTTTGGGGTCCTCGGAAATCAAAATAGGGACAAGTCACCTTTCTCTGGTAAACGGATCTGGGTGCACAAGAGGCTTCCCAGAACACCTGTGATGTTTTGATGTTATACCCTAAAATCATTTTGCACCCCATGATTTATTCTGTCCTAGAATATTGTTGTGGCGATGTTATCCATCATGGGCTGGATAATAGCTAGAAGATGTTGGGTAGAAATGCGTTAAAGATACAAAGATCTGGGTGAAAAAAGAGGAGATGCGCCCGGATCTTGGGGCGATACCTGTCCTATTTTCTGCTCTTGAAATATAGCTTGGCCTAGTGATTAAGGCTCCCGGCTAGAAAGCAGAAGACCGGGAGTTCAAGTCCCACCTTAGGCATGAAAACCAGCTGGGTGACTTTGAGCCAGACCTCCGCTCTTAGCCTATCCCACCTCAAAGTGTTGTTGTCGTGGGGGAAATAGGAGGAGGAAGGTGTGTTGGATGTGTTCACTGCCTTGAGCTATTTATATAAATAATAAAGGCAGACAAGGTAGAAATAAAAATAACCACAGGGGAGGCTGGAAATGAAGTTACGTCAATGTGGTTGAGACTAAATTGGGTGTGTAACACCCCTACTCCTCTTTCCATCTCTGGAGCATTTTTCATTTACATGAAGAGCCGAGGTGGTGCAGTGGTTAAATGCAGCACTGCAGGCTACTTCAGCTGACTGCTATCTGCAGTTCGGCTGTTCAAATCTCACCGGCTCAGGGTTGACTCAGCCTTCCATCCTTCCGAGGTGGGTAAAATGAGGACCCGGATTGTTGTTGGGGGCGATATGCTGACTCTGTAAACCGCTTAAAGAGGGCTGAAAGCCCTATGAAGCAGAATATAAGTCTAACTGCTATTGCTATTGCTATTTTCCCTCCCTCCCTTCTTCCTCCCCTCCTCCTTCCAGAGATACTAGATGCTCTTTTGCACAGGATTAAACAGAGCAAACAAAATTCTCCACCAATCTGCCCCAGGGCAGGAGTGCTGGCTCAGAGAGGAGAGACTTAAGGCAAAGCATTCTCTCTTCTGGAGGATCAGCCGGTTAGGATGAGGCCTGAGGCCGCTGGCCCTCTTCCTCCGCCTGGTTGACCACAAGCCAACAACAAGCCTGCTCATCACAGTTTCAACGTCATCGAGGTTAGGGTTCGGATCTTTCTCAACTCAAAACCGGTCCCTTTAAAAATGGCAGCAGAAGTTTAAGAACAGGCAAAGGAGGTTTAAGAAGTTCCCTATATTCCCAAACACGAAATATTTCACGTTGCGTGAATATCGTGCACAAGGAACGTTTTTGAGTGCCAGCTGATAGAATTCTTCTATTACTAAGATTTATTAGATTTAAAAGGTTAAATCAAGACAAAGACGGTGCAGCAGCCTTCCAACCAACGAAGCAGCCCCCTTGTCTTTTCTACTGGAAATAACAGATCAACGGAGTCGGAGGGGACTTTAGAGGTCTTCCAGTCTAGCCCCCTGCTCAAGCAGGAGGAAAAATAGATTTCGAAAGAAATCGGTTGCTCTGGAGGATCCTGTTTTGCAGGGAAAGAGAAAACAAATCCCTCCTTTTGTTCTAGTCACAGTTCCAAAGACACCAAGTTGGTTAAATGAAAAATACAAAAAAAAAGAGCAATAAAACCAGGAAAAAAAAACAATAAGCTGTGTGAACTTTACCGTCACTTTATATTCCCTCCCCTTTTGGGTTGCAAAAGGCCTCTTGGACAATGTCTAGGGTTTGAGTGGTTGAACCGCCCTTAGAAAATTGGAGGGACTTGGTGATTTCAATCCAGCTGGTCCTGCTTTGTAACTCTTGAGTTGGTCAGTGAAATGGGCAGGCAGGCAGTTGGAAGAGTTGCAAGAGACCATTGAGAAAGGGCCAATGTGATCTTGATTCCCCCCCTCCCCCAAATGTGGCCATGATCTCATCCCTGGGCAAAGGAGGGTCATGAAAAACAAGTTTCTCCAGAAGCCCCCAGCCCCAATCCACTTAGCCTGCGAAGCCCTTCTGGTTCTGCAAGACACGGCCAGCTTCATCCAGTCCATACCAGGGGGCCATGACTCCACTTGGTTGGGTGCCAACTCCATGTGGATTAAAAAGTGAAGCCTGGTTGGAGCTGGGAGGGGGGCGGGGATGCTCAGAGGATGGTCCATTTCCATTTCAGCTAAGGAAAGTTCCTCGCTACATCCCTCAACTCATCTCAACTGGAAGGAAAACTTCAAGCCCAGTTGGGTTGGGATGAAGTCTCCCTCAGGGACCTTCAGGCAAGCCTCAGCGGCAAAAGCCAGCTTTGATTCTGACCTCACTGGGGACCAAGGTCTGCTGGTGGAATTGGTGGGAGAGGGAAAGGAGGAAGTCCTTGTCTTCTCCT
Source organism: Thamnophis sirtalis (assembly GCF_051295495.1). NCBI lineage: Eukaryota > Metazoa > Chordata > Lepidosauria > Squamata > Natricidae > Thamnophis > Thamnophis sirtalis. The sequence continues at coordinate 1,150,260 of NW_028261382.1, forward strand.
TGAGTTGGAAGCTTCTCCCATTCATTGAGTTGCCCCGTTGGCTTGCTCCAGAAGAAGCTGGCTGGAGTCTCCAGAGGGGGCGGGGTCTTTATCCAGTGGCAAAATTCAATTTTTTTTACTACCAGTTCTGTGGGCGTGGCTTGGTGGGTGTGGCAGGGGAAGGATGCTGCAAAATCCCCATTCCCTCCCCACTCCTGGGGCCAGCAGAGTCCCTAGGGAGTGGGCGGCATACAAATCTTATTAAAGTTGCAAAGATTTGCCGGTTCTCTGAACTACTCAAATTTTCCACTCCCGGAGAACCCGTCAATACCTGCTGGATTTCACCCCTAGAGGGAGGTCTGACCCTCTACAGAGAAGATGGTCCCTCAGCCTTCAAAGGAGGCCCTTGGCACCTATCCCCCCCCCCAGGGCACTTTTGGGGACAACTGGGCCAGACGTCTCTTGCAGAACCAGTGTATGTGGGGGGGGGGGGGTTGCGTTGCCTGAGCAAAGGGACGGGGCAGCACTGCTCTCGGGTCTAATGCAACTGGGGGGAGGGGGAGAGAACTGCCCCCCAGAAGTTGCTGTTGCCCCGGAGGTCCCATTGCTGTCTCTCTGGAGGCCGGGACTGGGCCGGCCGCTCCTCCCGCCCCGCCGTCGATCCGGGCCGGGGGCCAAGCGCCTGCAGCCTCCCCCTCCCCCCGCGGGGTCGGTGCCAGCTGCGCCAGGGCCCCTCCCGTCCCGGCGGGGCTGAGTCAGAGGCTGCGGCCGGGCCGGGCTTGGCCTCCGTCAAGGCGGGCGGGGACTGGGAGGCAGCCCGGCTACAAAAGAGCCGTCCGGGCGCCGCCCGCTCTTACTAGGCCGGCCGGCGCTCGGAGTCTGCAGCCCCGCCCGGTAAGTCCCGTCCTCCTCGCCGGCAACGGCCGCCGCTGCCCTCCTCGAGGCTCTGCAGCGGGGATGGCCGGCGCCCCGCAGCGCCCTCCCTCCCCTGCCCGGAGTCTCCCGCTGCGCCCCCGTCCTTGCCCCAGCCGCCGTCGGGCATAGCTGATGCCCGTCGGTGCCCGGCCTCGGGTGGGGGTCCCAGCTGGGTCCTGCCAGGGGGCGGAGAGAGGGCTTGTGGCCGAGCCCCCTCGGGGTCTCCGGGCTCTTGCAAGGATGGCGGGGAGCCCTTGGGGGGCGGGGCAGGGGGAGGATGTCCGCGGGACCCCCGGCTGCTCTTTGCTTCGGGACTCTCTTCTGTGGGCGGGTAGAAAATCGGGGCTGCTTTTCCCCGTCGGAGAGCGCGCCAAGCGGCGTTGGCTTTTTGCAACACCCCCCTCCCTCTCCCCCGGGTAGGTGCCGGGAATTCCCCTCCTGGGACCCTTCCTGCAAGGGGGAGGCGCCCCGTCCCCTTTTTCTCCTGGGCTCCATCGGGCCACCTTCAGGGCTCACACCCGTCGCTTCAGCTGGCAAGCGAGGGCGCGGTCCTGTGTAAGTCGGGGGCTCGCATGGGGCTGAATGCCTCAAAACGGGCATGAAGAAAGCCCCCTCCCCAAACCTGTGGAAGAAGCAGGCTGCTTGAAGCCCCACCTCCTTTTTTTCCTGCCCCGGAGCCCCTCATACCCTCCTCTTTGGGGTGTGTGGAGGAGGGTCAGGCACGTTCGCCTCGCCCGCTTTCAGCCCGGAGCTTCTGATGCCCGCTTGCCAACCCAGGTCCGAGGGCCGTAAAGGAAATCTGTGTGTGTGTGTGTGTCGGGGGGGGGGGATTGGACTCGGGAGGACGCAAAAGCTTTTCTCAAACTCTCCCGAGAGGAGCGGGGGGGGGGGGGCTGCAGAGCTGTTGCAATGGAGCCCCTTAATAAGGCCCGCTGATGCCCACCTCCCACCTCGCCCCACCCCGATTTAGTCAGCTTGGTGCTTTTCCTGTCTGCCAGCTGCAGCGGTGATGCCTCTCCTTGCACCGACCCTCCCTCGGGTGTGGCTCGGGGAGTGGGGGGGCGCGCTGGGCGCCGTCTCTGTGATGTCACCCAGTGTGATTCTCCCCCCCGCCTGGCATGTTACAGCAAGCAATGCGGTACGAGCTGTTGAGCAAAGCGGGCGCCACGCCCTGTGCTTGGCGCGGGTTTGCCAAACGTCTGGTGGAGAAGGGGGAGGGAGGGGGAGAAGGGGGGATTCTGCGGGGTGAGGGCGGGTGGGAGTAAGACCCTCCCCGCATCTGTGACCCTGTTTCAGCCGCATCCTCCCACCTCTTGCCAGGACTCTCTGCGGTCCCTTGAATGTCGGTATAGTTTATTGTCCTGCGGTATGTTTTTAGGGGAGAAAATGGAGTTTGTTGCACAACAGAAAGCTCTCCTTGTTCTTTGAACGGAGAGGCAGAGATCAGACCAGCTTCTGGTTCACTTTTGCTGCAAAACAGTTAAGCCAAACTCTGGGCTTAATTTACTCCGAAGGAGCTTGTGGAGGGTGGAGGAACCGTATCTCCTCTTCATGCAGTTGGTGAGCAGTAAAAACCTCACAGGGATATACAAAAAGCTACCCAACTCCACCCCACCCCACCCCCACCCCGAAATATTGTGGACTATCACCTTTGCAGCCTGGTTTGGAAATTGGGTGTCAAGAGCTGTGGCCTCAAAAGAGTTCTGGGAGCAGAGATGTGACTCTTTGCGCCTCAGCCTAGGAATCTGGGAATCTGGCCTGTATCTGTTGCTTTTGGAGACTTCCCAATGGCTCCTCCGTTGTCTCAGATAAGGACGGGCGTGAAAGGGAACCAGAGGTTCTTCTAAGTATCCTTCGTGTTGCTGCAGTGGCTGCTGAGTCTCCCATCAAAAGTGGGCCCAGCCCTCCCACTGCAACCAATCTGTTTGCTATTAAGCATGAATGTGTTTGGTATTAAAAGAGGCCCAAATGGGCTCCGGCTTCTTTGCAAAGGGGTTGGCAGCCCCCCCTCTCCGTCTCCGAGGGCCTCAGACTGGGGGAGAAGAAGAAATTCCACCAGCTTATTATAGAGAAATAAGACGTGGAAGAAGAAATTTAAATATGAAGCTGGGATCGTTGGAATTTCACCCCGAAAATCCATCCAGAATGAAGAAAATAAACAAGGGCAACAACAGAAGGAGGGAGAAAGACGAGGGAAAAGAAGGAAGGGTAAAGGGGAGGAAGTAAAGGAGGGGTAGTAAGGAGAGAGGAGAAGAAGGAGAGGAAGAGAGGAGCTGGGGAGAGGGAGGGGAGGGAGAAGAAATTCCACCAGGCAGGGAAGCCAAGAGGTGGCGCAGCCTCAGGTGACAGGGATGGAGACCTGGGTTCAAACCTCCACCCACCCTAAAAGATTTGGGGGGCTCAGGGCCCAGGGAAGCTGGAGCTAAACTATCCACCGATCTTCATCCGGGATTGATTCTCCGGTGGGGGCTGGGGAGCAAGGGGAAACAGACCCTATTTTGCAAAGAAGCTGCAGGCTTAGAAGAGGAGAACTCAGCGCAAAGACAAATTCAGAATATTATAAGATCTGGGATAAATTTTACTGACGGTTGGGACAGAAAAGGAAAGACTCAAAATAAGCAATGACTAAGATTTATAGAATGGAGATTAGAATTACGTATGAAACTATAACAGTGAAAATGTATAAGATAAGAACAAAGCAACATGGAGGGAAATAACAATATCCTTATATTTCTAAATACCAAATGGACCAATTGTAAATAATCATGGGGGGTTATAATATTTAACTTTATAGTCTAGTATGTATGGCAGAGACATTGCCAAGGCGGTTACACTCTGTCCAATGCTTTAATGTGTGTTTAATTTTAAAAAAACTCTTTAATTAAAAAAGAGGGGAGTGTCCAGTAAAGGCCTGGTGCGGGGTGGACCCTGGTTCAGCACCACCATTTCTGGAGGTGGCCAAGAAGGGGCTGGACAGCCATTTGTCCAGAATAATATGGGCCGAACATGCCACCTTTAAGACTTGTGGATTTCAACTCCCGGGATTCCTTAGCCAGCCATGGGAATTCTGGGAACTGAAGTCCACAAGTCTTTTAAGTGGGCAAATTTGGAGACCCCAAGCATAGAGTCCCTCGCCTTAACAAGGGGCTGGACTAGAAGACCTCCAAGATCCCTTAAACAACTCTTTTATTCTGCATTCTGAATTTACAGCGGTGCTGTACAATGTTTGGTTTTGAACACATTGCCTGATTTTTTGGGGGGTGAGGAGGACAATGAGTAGTAGATTTTCTTAGCTTCACACCCCCCCCCCACCTTCCTAGTGAAGGAAACATCTGCAGCTGTGGATGATGGCCTCTTCCTGCTGATCCTCCCTTCCCTGGGTTTTCCAGAGCCGCCTCTTCCCTGCCTGCATTCCTGCCCAACCACACCCAGGTTTCCTTCCAAGCCAGGAATCCATCCCCGCAGTTTGCAGCCCCTCCTTGGCAAGAGGAGAGCCCCCTCCCCTTTTTTCCCACCTGCCAGGCAATGGCTGCACCTCAGGGAGCGGCCAGGGGTGATGGCAGCGGTCCCAGCCAGGAGTCTGTCTGTCTGGGCAAAGCCAGTTTAGATCTTGGCCCAGCACGGATGAGCTTCGGGCTGTGAAACAGCCATTCGGCTTTTCTTAAGAGAAGGGTAATTTGCTGGAAGGATGGATTAAAAGGATTAAAAAAAAAACTAGTTGCAAAGGGTTTTTGGTGCACTGAACAGCAATTACTGTGGGATTATGGTCGTGTTTCTTAACTTATAAGAGGGTCGGATTTCAATTTCCAGAATTCCCCAGCCAGCTTGGCTGGCTGGGGAATTCTGGGAATTGAAATCCGACCATCTTCAGGTTGCATTCTGGGAGTTGAAGTCCACCCATCTTCAGGTTGCATTCTGGGAGTTGAAGTCCACCCATCTTCAGGTTGCATTCTGGGAGTTGAAGTCCACCCATCTTCAGGTTGCATTCTGGGAGTTGAAGTCCACCCATCCTTCATTTGCCAATCTTGAGAAATACTAGGGACCATTAAAGCTTGGGACTCCACATTCAAATCTCTACTCAAACATATTTCGAATTTTCTTAATTCCTGCTGGGCACCAACATCCTGGCCTACCTCACAGGGCTGTCGCAGGCCTAACTTTCACACCAGAAAGCTTGCCTTTTATTGGGAAAGTAAGAGGGAAGGTCTCTGGATCGAAGCATCTGCTTTCTGCCTTGGTGACTTCCAGATGTGGCCCTATCAAATTCTATTCTGCCCAAGAAGCACCAACTCCTTTGCACTGTCTTTGCCCCTGCTGGCTGAGGATTATGGGTATGAAAGTGTGTGTGTGGGGGGAGGGAATCAAGTTGGAGAAGACTGCACTGATACGGCCAAGACTTTGCCTTGAAGTTTTGCATCAGTCCTTGGGGGGAAATCTAACACAAGATAATTCACTGGGGTTGGAAGAGGCCCAAAAATTGGTCTGCTGCGTAAGCATCTTGTGCCCGATTGTGCTGAGCACACAACTCAGCCTTTCATTCCCACTCTCAGGAGTAGCTGGGATTTGATCCCCTTTGCTGTTTTCTCATGCCTGCACAGAGCAGCAGCGCCAGATAGAAGCAGAACAAGCCTCTGCGCCTCCCTTCCCAACCCTTCAATTTCTGCGCCGCAGTTGGTTAGTTAGGACTTGCTACAAACAAAAGAAAACTTGGCATTTCTGTTTTTTTTTTCCCCTTGAAGACGTTTCGCTTCTCATCCCAGGAGCTTCTTCAGCTCTCTGAAGCTTCTTGGAGCCAGAAGCGAAATGTCTTCAGAGAAAAACCAGAAAGTCCAGTGGGGAGGGGGAGGGGGGGTAGGAACAAAGGGAGCTGAGTTTAAAGTCCCAAAGGTGCTTTTTCAAAAAGGCAACTGGACTTTCTGTTTTTTTTCCCTTGAAGTCCTTTCGCTTCTCATTCGAGAAGCTCCGGTTCTTCGGTTCTGAAGAAGCTCCTCGGATGAGAAGCGAAAGGACTTCAAGGAAAAAAAACCAGAAAGTCCAGTTGCCTTTTGAAAAAAGCACCTTTGGGGCAACCACGACCTGGAGGACGGAGAACCTCCGGACTAGACACCTGGGTTTAAAATATGCCTTTTTTTTTTTGTTTTAAGCCTCAGGCAAGAAGTTGTTCTCTGTAAATTCAACCCCCCCCCTCCCGGTGTGGAGCTGAATGAAACATTTAATGGGAACCAAGTTGGATCTGAGAAGGACGCTTAGGGAAGGGAAGAGGCTGCCCCTTTAAGCTGCTGAACCAACGCCCCGGCGGGGCTCGAACGCTCCTCCATGAGGACTAGAATCCTCTCCTCCTGGCTGGAAACGCCCAGATTCTGCAGCGGCATAGTAGCAGCCGCACCGTGGCTCAGCAGTTCTCACCTGTAAGGGCGGCCTGCCACGTAGCTCAACCCTGGCGATCTTTTTTTCTCCCCGATCAAAGATCGCTCCCCGGGGGGAGTGACCCTTGCAGGATTCCCTTTGGATGAGGCATCTCCACACACACACACACACACACCGTCCTCGCACTGATTGGCCCTCCTGGGCCCGGGGGAGGCTCAGCGGGATCCGCCCGGGCTTCCAGCGGCGGGTTGGCAGGAGGGCTGCGCTTGGCACGGGTTGCGCGCGCGCGCGCCTGTGTGTGTGTGCCCGCGTGGGTGGGTGTGTTTCCGCCAGGCGTTCCTGGCATTCCGTCCTCTCCCCTCCTCCAGGCTGGAGCCCCGTTGCTGCTCCTGCTTCTGCCAGGTGTTGACGCTGGAAATGAAGACCGAGAGCGCTCCGGGGCTCCGGTGGAGGATAAAACCGAGTCGCGGGCGTTGGATGGGGATGAACGAGCAGCCCCGGGACTTCGGAGTTTAGATCATTTCGAGAAGAGAGGAGCGAGGTCCAGGAAGGAGATAGGAGATGCCCTGGTGGGCGCTGTGGAGCCTCCAAAGCAGCAGGCAGTATACCTGGGCATAGGATTGCCAGCAGAGAAATAGCAAGAAGGAAAGCTCTTCTCTTTGGCTTAAAGTGACATTTTTCAACTTTGGCCAACTTTAAGGACTCCAATTCCCAGAATTCCCCAGCCAGCTTTGGAGACCCCCGATGGGGGGTCCCCAATTGCCCATCTCTCAAACCCCTTCTGGATTTTGCAAGCTGGCTGCTTGCTTTGCCCAGAGAGTGGATTTGAAAAGGAAAGTTTGCAAACAATAGTCTGGGTTTTTTGGCTGCATTTGGGGGCAGCCCTGGAAGCCTTCTCCGAGCTAAGGAATTTGGCATTGCCTCCTTCTTGGAAGAGGGAGAGGAATGGTATGGCAGGATCCCAGCCTCCAAGGACCACCGTCCCTCCGCCCAGCCCGGAAGGAACAGGATGCTTGCAAAGACTGATAGGAGTTGGGGACAGAGAGGAACAACTTCTCTGAAGCCTGGCCAGGGGTGGGAGGGGCAGGCAGCCCCCCTCCTGCTCCACAGTGGGAGTGGAATCTGGGCTCTGCAGGATGGAAAACCTTCCTCAGCTTTGCTGGATGGGGGCCCTCCGCTCTGCCCTGCAACATTTCTCTCCCCCCTTTTTTTCTTCTTTTGACTTTCAAGATTCTTCCCCGTCTTTTCTAGAGCATGTGCTGAATGCTTTCCTTCCTTCTCTCCCTCCTTCTTTTCTTTCACTTTTCTTTTTCTTCCCCCCTTGAAGCCTTCAGAACTGAGGAACAAATGAGGTTGGTGGGGCCTGGAACATTCTTGGCAAACCGTGGCTTCCCATCCTGGCCTCACCCTTAATAGCTGGCTTATTAATTGTGCAGCAGGCTGCTGGCTTCGACTTCCTCAGTCTTTCCAAAGTTGTTCAGCGGAGTTCTTGTGCAGCTTGCAAGGGGCCCAGCCTCTTTTCAAAGCTCACTTCCTTAATTAAACTGTGCCCGTTTTTTATGTGCTTAGTTGTATTATTGAACTTAAACCTCTTGCCCCAAGTCTTCAACGGCAGAAAGAATATTCTGAAGAATAGCAGAATATCTCCTGGTAGGAAATTCCATGTTTCCTCAGTTGCAAAGTACTTTGAGCTTCATTTGATATATGATATCTCGGGCTGCTCACCCCTAAGATAAGAAACTCTGTTCCTCTCTATTATTTTTTCTTCTTCTTCTTCTTCTTCTTCTTCTTCTTCTTCTTCTTCTTCTTCTTCTTCTTCTTCTTCTTCTTCTTCTTCTTCTTCTTCTTCTTCTTCTCCTCCTCCTCCTCCTCCTCCTCCTCCTCCTCCTCCTTCTCCTTCTTCTCCTCCTTCTTCTTCCCCTCTTCCTCCTTTTCTTCTCCTTCTTCCTCTCCCTCTCCTTCTCCTCCCTCTCCTTCTTCCTCTTCTTCTGCCACTGCTTCTTCTCCTCCTCCTTCTTCCTCTTCTTCTTCCTCCTCCTTCAACGAATTGCAGTAAGATTCTCCCTAACTACGTATCTGAAATATGTAATTGAAAGCCAAAACTGGGGCTAGTCAGTTTCAGGTGCTTTTTAAAACCTGCAACTTGAAGTTTTAGGTTACGGTTTGGCCAGGGAGAACAAACCCTCGAAGTCTGAAAGTTTCTGATTTTCCTGGCTGTACCTGTTAGGATCCAGGATTGGCTCCGTTGGGCCAGCTGGAAACAAAGGAAGCGTTTGTTTGGAAGCTTCGGGGGAATCCAGAAGTGAAACGCTGGTGAACAAGGATGGCCATTCATTGACCAGGCCATGCGGTCAAGGCGGAGGGGTTGGGCTACAGAATCAGCGGCCCTTAAAATCTCAACATCTCCAGAAGATTGAGATGGATTTTTATGACGCTTTCTTTTTTCTGTTCTTCCCTCCAGCTTCTTGTCAAGATGTCGACTGTCCACGAAATCCTCAGCAAGCTCACCCTGGAGGGAGATGTAAGTATTGCGGACGGGGTGGGTTCGAAACACGAGCCCCCTCCTAAGCACTCCCACGTGCGATGAATCCGTTGGCGATGTCCATTTTGCTCTCCGAATTCAATGGGGCCTGACCCTAACCCTAAGTGGGTTTGCCCCCCCTAAGGGGATTCTGAGGTGGCGCAGTGGGTAGAGTGCAGTACTGCAGGCCACTTCAGCTGACTGTTATCTGCAGTTCAGCGGTTCTAATCTCACTGGCTCAAGGTTGACTCAGCCTTCCATCCTTCCGAGGTGGGTGAAATGAGGACCCGGATTGTTGTTGGGGGCAATATGCTGACTCTGTAAACCGCTTAGAGAGGGCTGAAAGCCCTATGAAGCGGTATATAAGTCTAACTGCTATTGCTATTGCTATTCCCCCCCGGAAATGTAGATAGGGCAGGCTCAAAAAGTCATCACCCCACTCCCTTGTAGCACTGATGATGTTACCTAACTGGGCAATAAAACGCCTGCAAAAAAGAACCCAGCTCAGAGAGCCTCAAGAAGGACCCAGTTCAGCCCCCGCCTGCAAAATATTCTCCTTTAAAGGGCCACTGAGGGCAATTAACAGCATTCGTCCATCGAGTGGCTGCAAGGCTGACCTGGGTGTGTCCCTCCGTCCGTCCACGTGTCCTCCAGGCCAGAATGGGCTCAGCTGACCAACAGGCTCAGCAGGTTCTCTGCCAAGAGTCTCTCCTGGGGCCCCTCAGTTCTTTCCTCCCCCCCCCCCGTTCCAAGCTCTTCCCACTTCCAGGGCCAAAGAATCTCCTTTGTTTCGGAGAGGAGGCAGCCTTTAACTTTTCCACTCCTTGTTGGTTTTGGCTTCATGAATCAGCGGCTTCTTCTGGGAAATTGCCGGCGGTGCCAAGCCCGGCCTGGCCTCATGCCAGCTCCTGCCTGGGGAGAGGGGAAGGTGGCAGGGTGGGTTCGCTTGGGAACACGCCTTTCCGCCCCCCCCCCTCTCGCAGGCTGGATTTCCCAAGAAAAGCAAAAGCTTCTCTTCTACGCAGCCCCCCTGGCGCGGAACCTGCCATGCAGCCTTGCAAGAGGAGCCCATTGGAGATCTTCCCCCCCCTCTCCCCCCTCCCCGGAAGTGGCTTTTGGCAGCCTGAAATATTTATCACCGAAGCCACTTCTGCTTTTGAGCATTTGGGGAAGCGAGATGGGCTGGCTGCATGAACAGTCAGTCCTCTTCCCCAATCAGGGACGTGGGACTACAGAGCCCATCAGCACTAGCCAGGGCAGTCCTTGCAGCTGGGCTTAAGAGGGGGGGGCTGAAATTCAGCCCACCGTGTGGGGTGCAAACATGAGCTGGGCTGAACTCCCTTTAATTGCAGAAGACCATTAGCCCAGAGGTTTGTTAATGAGTAGATTGCCAAGAATTTGAATACAGAACCTGAAGAATTAAGGTTGAAAGAGAGGGAGAGAGAGAGAAGAAGAAGAGGAGGAAGAAGAAGAGGAAGAGGAAGGAGGAGGAGGAGGAGAGAGAGAGAGAGAGAGAGAGAAGGAAAGAGGGGGGGAGAGACCTGCAGCCCTCCTGAATTAGGGGGCTCATTAATGGGGGGGCGGGGAGAACTCTGAATGTCTTTCCTGCAAGATGGTTGCAGGACAAAATGCGATTACTTGATTAGCTTCAACCCACATCTTCCCTCTGTTGATTTGGGGGGGTTAGAGACACCCATCTTTCTTTCTGATCCTCAGTGAAGCCCCTTGCAGTCAGGGACCTCATGTGGGGGGCCCTTGACCCCCCCTGTTTTGTTCCCCCCCCACCATCCTGCTTTTGTCCCAGCCATCTGTGGCAGCCTGGCGTTTGCAAATGCCTGATTGAAGGAAGCCCTTTGAGCCCATAAGGCAGTGTTTCTCAACCTTGGCGACTTTAAGTCCCGTGGACTTCAACTCCCAGAATTCCCCCAGCCAGCAGAGCTGGCTGGGGGAATTCTGGGAGTTGAAGTCCACGGGACTTAAAGTCGCCAAGGTTGAGAAACACTGCCATAAGGGAAGGAGCCCCACTTCCTTGGGGCCAAAGCTGGCAGAGCACCAGCCTCACCCAAGCTGGGGACCTGCAGAGGGGTCGGTGCCAGCCCTTCAGGGGGCGGGGCAGCAGCACCCCAGAGGGGGCCTACAAAGTGTGAATGGCCCTTGTCTTTCTCCCCCCCCCCATGAGCAATGAGTTGGCTCAGCAGGTCTCCTCATTGAAGGTTGCCTTTTTTCTCCACCACCCCCCAGCACTCCCTGCCCCCCAGCGCCTATGCCACCGTCAAAGCCTACGGGAACTTCGATGCTGACCGCGATGCTCTGACCTTGGAAACCGCCATCAAGACCAAAGGTGGGTGCCAACTAGGGTGCTGTGAAGTTGGCTCCAAAGTCAACCTCCTTCTGGCTGGGCATGGAGACAAGATTAGAGGGTGTGTGTGTGGGGAGGGAAACACTTCAGGTCCCTTCTGCTCCTGGGGTGGGGGCTGGCCAGAGAGGGGCCCTGCAGCTCTTGAGCAACCCTTAGAAACAATTGGAAGCAGATGTAGGTTTTTTTGGGGGGGGGCAATGGCTGAATCTGGTTGCAGAATTGCGGGATGGGGGGATGGGCAGTTTGGCTGGGAGGGCCCTGCAGGCTTCCAGAGGTGGCTTCCAGGAGGCCACGCAGCCCCCTGCCCCACCCTCTGATCGCCTGAAAGGGCGGGGCACGCAAGGGAAGGGGGGGGAGAAGGAAAGGAAAGAGAAGCCAATGAGGCAGGTGGAGTTTGGACAGGTTTCTAGACCCCCTGATGGGAGGTGGGGGCTTGGGAAGCAGATGTGCGAAGGCGAGGCAGAGTGGAGGAGCCTTGGCTGGCCCTGATCCAGCTCTCTCTCTCTCTCTTGGCACGGCTGGCCCTGGTGAGGGAGGAAGAGGCCACTTCGGTCCTCCCTGCCCTGCCAGAAGCTTTCGGCAGCTGTGAGTCAGCAGCCCACGAAGGCTGCATTTTTTTCCAACCCTGGAATGCAACCCCAACTCCCAGAATTCCCCAGCCAGCCATGGGAACTGAAGTCCCCGCTTCCAGTTGGCAGTGGAATGCTGGGAGTTGAAGTCCACCCATCTAAAAGTTGAATTCTGGGAACTGAAGTCCACCCACTTCAGGGTGGCCAAGGTTGAAAAACAATGCTATTGTCAGGGTTCCAAATAGCACCCAAAATTAAACCAGAGTCCAAAGTATTCCTCAAAGTTCCAATTGATGAAGAGAGCCATGTTGGCACATCTGGGAAAACCCGAATCTGAAAGCTTCCCGGTTTTCCCCACCCAGTTGAAAGTTCAAGATCTTGCCCCCCACACCCACAAGTCCATCACGTGGTCCCATCTCCCACTGCCATCCAATTCCAGTCAGGTGCAGAGGTACAAAGACAAAGGATGACCTTGGCTTTCTAAGAAGAATGTTGTTATGGCTACATAGCATCTAACTCCATACAATCCCATTTTCCCACCATAGAAAAGGCACAGTAGAAGAATAGAAAGTGTGGCAGTCCAGAGATCCAAAAGAAAAGAGGGCTGCAGGCCTGGCAGGTATAAAAAGACTAAGAGATAGAGAGATAGATAGATAGATAGATAGATAGATAGATAGATAGATAGATAGAGAGAGAGAGAGAGAGAGAGAGATGACAGATAGATAGATAGATGATAGATAGATAGATAGATAGATAGATAGATAGAGAGAGATGATAGATAGATAGATAGATAGATAGATAGATAGATAGATAGATAGATAGATAGATAGATAGATATAGATAGATGACAGATAAAGAGAAAGATTGATAGATAGATGATAGAGATAGAGATAGATAGATAGATGACAGATAGAGAGAGAGAGAGAGATAGAGAGAGATAGATAGATAGATAGAGAGAGAGAGGATAGATAGATAGAAAGATAGATGACAGATAGAGAGATAGATAGATAGATAGATGAGAGAGAGAGAGAGAGAGAGAAAGAATGGAGGCAAAGTTTGCCTTGGGCTGAGGTGTGTCCTTTTTTCTCTCTGCAGGGGTGGATGAAGTGACCATCGTCAACCTTTTGACAAACCGCAGCAACGAACAACGGCAGGACATTGCTTTTGCTTACCAGCGGAGAACAAAGAAGGTACGAAGGCTGGGACTCCAGTTCCCAGAATTCCCTTGGGCGAGGCGGGAACTTGGCATCAAGTCATCGCATAACCAACCGTGGCTCATTTGAACCCTGCTAAACGTGGCTTAGGGCGACGTGTCTAGATCTTGGCGTAGTTTGTAGTGACAACCTGAAGTCTCCGATTTGTAAACCACAATTGATGGCTTGTGGGAACTGAGCGGCTTGGAGGGGGGGGGGAGAGCAGAGATCTGCTAATTCAGAAGGCGTCCTAAGTGGTTGACCCTTAACCCGTAGGAACTGGCTGCTGCTTTGAAAGCTGCCCTCTCCGGCCACCTGGAAACGGTCATCTTGGGCCTCTTGAAGACGCCGGCACAGTATGACGCCTCTGAGCTGAAGGGAGCCATGAAGGTCAGTGACATCCTGGTGTGTGTGTGTGTGTGTGTGTGTGTGTGTGAGCCCCCTTTCCTTCCACCTCTTCACCCATCACATCGGCCCCCCTCCCGGTCAAGATCAAGAGGTCTTCTGCTCCCAGGGCGAAATTGACACGTCGCTCCTCTCCCAAATTCCATCCACCCTGCCCTGCCCACAAGGATGCTTGGTCTGAAGGCCCCAGCCACACAGACAGGGGACGTTTGGGAGTTATGGGCATGGGAGTACCACCCATTGGCAGGTTTGGGAACAAGGGTTTGGATGCCCAGGAAGGGACTGAAGGAGTTCGGGCCTCCAGAATCTCTCTCTCTTGGGACCTGGTGCAATAGAAAAGAAATAAATACAATTAAACAAACAAATAAACAGCAAGGGTATAATGCCAGGTAGAATGCTGGCATTTTCTTTATCCAACACTTTCCTCTAGTGTCCACAAGCTGCATTACATCGCTTGACCATCGCTTTGCCTTCTAGCGTGGAGGGAGGAGCGAGGAATTCTCTTTCTCTCAGTGTTTAAGAACACAGTAAAAATAATAATAATAGGGTGGTGGGGGGAAACAGAATTAAAAGAGATTAACAAGCATTGGAAAATCGAGTAAGCATTTAACCTTACATTGGCCCTGTGAATGAAAACGTGTTAGGTTTCCTTAGGTTTGCAGCAGGGGTCAAATCCAGCAGGTTCTGACAGGTTCTGGAGAACCGGTAGTGGAAATTTTGAGTAGTTCGGAGAACCGGCAAATGCCACCTCTGGCTGGCCCCGCCCCCATCTATTAGCAATAGCAGTTAGACTTATATACCTCTTCATAGGGCTTTCAGCCCTCTCTAAGCGGTTTACAGAGTCAGCATATCGCCCCCACAGTCTGGGTCCTCATTTCACCCACCTCGGAAGGATGGAAGGCTGAGTCAACCTTGAGCCGGTGAGATTAGAACCGCTGAACTGCAGATAACAGTCAGTTGAAGTGGCCTGCACCCTAACCACTGTGCCACCTCTCTGCTTCCCGAGTCCCAGCTGATCGGGAGGAAATGGGGATTTTGCAGTATCCTTCCCCTGCCACGCCCACCAAGCCACGCCCACAGAACCGGTAGTAACAAAAAATTGAATCTCACCACTGGTTTGCAGGATTCCTGTTGTAAACCACAGATTTACTCTCAGTTGAGCCAAAGAAAGTGGATACTGCAATTGGAAGAAAAACACTAGGAGGAAGAAAAAAAATGAAAATCAAGTTAGGATGCAGTCATTAACCACAAAAACTAGCTTTGTGTGACTCATAAGTCCTTCCGACCATCAGGAATGGTGGCAGCCGCTTTCTAAGTCTGGAGCTGGAGTTTCCCCAGTCATTCCCAGGAGGGTGGGAGGGTTGAACTGGAGCTCAGTTCAAGCAAGGCCGCTGACTGGCCGTGACTAAGACTTTCCCGAAGGTTTTGCCAGGGATGTGAGTCAGACCACGATCCACCTAAACCGAGATGGCTGTAGAGCATCATGTGGGTTTTTCTCTTGCCTTCCAGGGCCTGGGAACCGATGAAGACACCCTCATTGAGATCATCTGCTCACGGACAAACCAGGAACTGGCCGTCATCAACAAAGTTTACAAGGAAAGTAAGTTGGCCAGGATGCTCGTGGGAAGAGAGAGTTAAAGTTTAATAAGATTTATATGCCGCCCAATTACAATACAAAAATAAATAAAAATAAATAAAAATAAAAATACAGGGAAAGAAAAGATAGATTTAAAACAACACATCATACACTCCAAGTCTCTCCCTTAAGTAGCCAGGGGTTTTCTTAAGGATGGACAGCAACAATTACTTCTTACTGAAGGAAAATATTCCCAATTATAGCTGCTAAACAAGGACTTCCCTTAGTCAGGAACCTGGCAGATGCCTCTTAGAGCATCAAGCCATGGTTATTCTTGCCTCTGTAGGGAGCTTCAGGACTGCAGTCGGATGTGACCAACATTCAGTGTTTGTCAGATTAAACCCAGAGGTGGTTTCCCCATCTTTAACCTTCATTCTGCTTCGTTTTTTAGTGTACAAAACAGAACTGGAAAAAGACATCATCTCTGA
This sequence comes from Thamnophis sirtalis, assembly GCF_051295495.1. NCBI lineage: Eukaryota > Metazoa > Chordata > Lepidosauria > Squamata > Natricidae > Thamnophis > Thamnophis sirtalis. The sequence continues at coordinate 1,165,632 of NW_028261382.1, forward strand.
CACTTCTGGGGATTTCCGGAAACTGATGGTTGCGCTGGCCAAGGTAGGAACCTCCTTGGAAAATTGGTTGTTTCTCAACCTTGGTCACTTTGAGACCTGTGGACTTCAACTCCCAGAATTCCCCAGCCAGCTGTGCTCACGATGACAGGCTCAGCTATGATCCCCAAATGGTTCTGACCCCCCAAATTGATTTGATTTGGATCTCAGACTCTGAGGGTTGATGCTGCAGCGACGGGGAATTCCTGCAGGGGTGCCAAAGTTTGGGGCTGGACTAGATGCCCTCGGTGGGCCTTCCCTACTACCCAGGACTCTGTGATAGATAATAGGGACTTATTTTGTGTTTCTGTCCTCTTGTTTCAAGGGCAGGAGAAACGAAGACTGTTCTGTAGTGGACTTTGAACTCATCGACCAAGATGCTCGGGTAAGTCCTTCCTTCTGTGGCTGAAAATAATGTATTTATTTCTAGCATTTGGGGCCACCCATCTCCCACAAGCGATTAAAACAATCCCTCGTTCCCCAAATGCGACATAAAATGATCTGCCTCTCCCATTTTGCTTCTCCGTCTGTGGCGTCTATCTGACCACCCAAGTTTCCCTTTATAGTTGTCCTTGTTTTTCCGGCCACCTTGGCAAAAGCTGGCAGATTCCACCCGCAGAATTCCGCCTGAGCTTTTGGGGTGCTTGGGTTGAGGAGCACCATTCCAGTGGTGGACGGGAGCTGACCCCAGACATATCCCTGTCCTCCCCAGGACCTCTACGATGCCGGAGTGAAGCGGAAGGGCACCGATGTTCCCAAGTGGATCAATATTATGACCGAGAGGAGCATCCCGCATCTCCAGAAAGGTAAAATGGACCCTCTCCGGACATCTGGGAGGTGGTGCAGTCCAAGCAAGTCAATGCCCAGGACCAACGCAACGGGGCTTCTGGGAGTTGAAGTCCACAGGTCTTAACATTGCCAAAGTTGGACACCTCTGGCCTAGAGGGTCAGCTTTTAGAAGAAGGTCTAAGCTTCTTCAGCTCCGAAGGACCAGAGGGGACAATCACGGCAGACTCCTCTGCCAGCCAATATATCAGACTAGGAAGGAGGTCTGCGCTCTGGGTGGCACCTTCATTTTCCAGAGCTTTCTTGCCCATTGAGAGTAGATCCTTGAGAAGCTCCTTAAGGGCAACCAGCTTCTTTGATAAGTAAACAGAGTACGTAATTCTCTGTTACTCATGGAGTTGTCATTTTCCAACCTGAAGGAGAAACAGAAGAATTAAATCCAACTTGGGATCCTTCTTCCTGGCACCTGGAAGTGCCATGATTGATCTAACCCACCATTAGGTCCCAATCTTCTTCTTCTTGAACTTTTGTCTTCACCCAAGCAATTGTTTTGACTTTCCTTTTCCTTGCCTTGGTAGTCTTCGAAAGGTACAAGAGCTACAGTCCTTACGATATGCTGGAGAGCATCAAGAAGGAAGTCAAAGGAGATCTGGAGATCGCCTTCGTTAATCTCGGTAAGGAAACGGAGGAAGAGGGGACAATCTTAACATGGACATGGGCATCTTGGGCGGGCTGTCTCCAAAGCAGAGGACTCATTTGCTGGAAGCCAACATTGGCCTGATGGAAGGGAAATTGGGGTGAAGACAGTTCCTGGATTTTCCCCCCCCTTTAAAGCAGAAGTAGGGATGTGAGAACACCAGGGCACTGAAGAGATCTCCCTGGCTCTGAGAAATTGGTTCGGTGAGGAGAAGGCTTTCAACCTTGGTTGTCTTCAAGATGCAGATCTGTGACGCCTTTTAGGCTGCACAAGGTCAGGGCATAAAATAATCGCCAGCTGAATTTGAGGCGCACGTCCTTGGATGGATTTATTGCATCCCGCCATCTCTCGAAGAAGAAGTTGCATTTCTAATTAACACCAGATAGCCGCATTTCAGCAAAATACAAATACATAGTTCAAAATCCGTGTCCGTTATGAGTGTCCAATGGAATGCAAATGTTGAAAGATTATTTGCTTTCTAAATACATTGCAATGATTGGGCCCCTGCAAAATTCGTTATGGACATCACAAAATTCCAATTGATTTCCTTTTTTAACGGAGGAGAAATCAAGAATTAAGGTGACCCTAATTTCAGTTTCTTCCAGTTTAGAAAGTGGGGTCTTGAGATTTTAGCCCGGTCTTCACCCTGTGTGTAAATTGTCTCCGAGTGTTGTACATTTACAAAAGGTTTTTAGGGTTTCCTTGTTTTTGTCTGTCACGAATCTCACCTTCATTTTTGACCTTATTCCTCCCACAGTCCAGTGCATTCAGAACAAACAGCTCTACTTTGCCGATCGGCTTTATGACTCCATGAAGGTAAGGCCCCTGGAGAGGCAGCCTGGCTCAAGTGCAGGAGGGCAGGGAGGGTCAAAAAAGTCAAGATGGCGGCCCCGATGGTGGAATCGAAGCTTAGCTCAATTCTTACATCCATCTTTTTAACCCTACCCCCCCCCCCAACATCCCTGCAGAGTGAGATTATGGTGGAGATGCATGTTAGAGATACAGTTGAAGAGATTATAGAGTACAAATGTCAATCTTTTGAGGTAGAACGCTGACTTAACTGAGTTTAATCGATTGATCCGTCACTTAAAAGCAGGTCAGGAGAGAAGACGTTGCTTCGAAACTATACCGATCTTAGAATTGGACGTTTCTTCCCTGATACTGAATTGTTCTATCATCAAATAATTTCTAGAGCCCCCCCAGGGGTCTCTCCCCCCACCCACCCATCAGGATGCAGAAATGGGAAAGACATTCAACCCTTTGGCATGAATTCTTCTTCTTATGCAAATGTTCCCCAAGTTGCTTTCCCCATCTTTCTCTCAAGGAATTCTAAATTTTACTTCAGAAGAAGTAAGAAATGCTTTTAGAAGAAGGAAATGCTTTTAAAGTTCGGTTTCAGCATCAGGTATTTTAATTTTCAGGGCAAAGGTACCCGGGACAAGGTCTTAATCCGAACCATGGTTTCTCGAGCTGAAGTTGACATGTTGAAAATTAAGAGTGAATTCAAGAGGAAACACGGAAAATCCCTCTATTATTTTATCCAGGTGGGTAGACCAGAAGAGGATGGATTGGGCCTCAGCCGCTGGAATTAAAGTCCCTTCAAGAGAGTCACCTCCCCATCGAGGAGGGGGGCCTTTTCTTCCAAGCCCTGCACCCCCCCCCCCCAAATGTGGGTTGGGAATCCCCGATATGTCTCATTGCTGTGATCTGGCGATTAAAGGGGTGTGTGCGGAATTGAGCCTAATTTTGTGCACAGGTTGTCCTCAACTTACAACTACAATGAGCCCAAAATTTACGTGGCTAAGTGAGATATTTGTTAAGTGAGTTTTGCCCCATTTATGACTGTCCTTGCCACTTTCGTTGCAAAATTGCACCGCCCGCCAACCGTCATCAATACGAACCAGTTGCCAAGCATCTGAAGTTTGGTCACGTGACCATGGGGATGCTGCAAGCGTCATAAGTGTGAGAAATGGTCCTAAGTCACGTTTTTCAGCGCTGTTGTAACTTCAGGAGAACTTTTGTAAGGCTGCCTGGACTGCTGTGGTTGCATCGTTCAGAGGTTTAATTTGCTGTTTTCTCTTGGGTTTTTCCACAGCAAGACACGAAGGGAGATTACCAGCGGGCCCTCCTGAATCTCTGCGGCGGAGAAGACTGAAGCCCGGGAGGAAACTGCCCACCAACCACTTCAAGCTGGAAACGTGCTTTTTTTTCACCCCCCCCTCCACCTCTGCTGCTTTCCCTTCTCCCCCTTTGTAGGAGCCCCAGCTAACTCCGCTCCTGCCTGCTCTGTACTCCCAGCCTGGCTCGCTTTCCGTGTCGCCTTCTTCTTCCCGCTCAGCTCCTGCCCAGTAGCTAGTCCCGTGGGAGTCACAAGGCCGAAGCAGCTAACATTCCTTACGGGGGGGAAGGATCCACCACGAGGTTCCATCCCTGGTGGGGTCTGGTTGAAAGGTCGAAATAAAGGAGAAAAAAAAAGATATGAGGTTTTTACTTTAAAGGAAACTCTGTGTGTTTGTGTGGTTCTTCAGTCTGGCTCTGGCAACGCAGGTTGTCTGGGATGGGATAAGGACTCCTGCCGTGAGCAGCGGGTTGGACTAGGAGACCTCTGAGGTCCCTTCCAACCCTGATTCTACGATTGTAGCATCTTTAGGCACATATTTTGACTCTGGAATCTTTCTCTTCTTGATTCTGCCTTAAAACAGCCGCCCAGTTTCTGACACCAGTTCACAAACACTATCCTGCCAGTCTGTGTGTGCCGAGAGAGAAGAAGGGAGGAAGGGGCCTTTTTTCCAGCAGAGGGGGGGGGGGTCTTCAGTAAGCAGATTTGCCCCCTCTGCTTTGACCCCAAGGGAAAAAGCTTGTTCCTAAGGGTGGGGCAAAAGGGGAACACAGTGAGTCCTTAACTTACGAACACAAGTGTGACCAGAATGTCTGTTGCGAAGCAAGGGGGGGGGGTCTGTTTAATGAGTCTTGCTCAATTACATGACCTTTTATTGCCACGGTTGTTAAGCGAATCATTGCAGTTCAGTGAATCAGGTGATTGTTGAGCCAATCTGGTTTCCCCCCCTTGACTTGTCAGAAGTTGGCTGGGAAGGTTGCAAGTGGGGATCACTTGACCCCAGGATGCTGCAGCCACTGTAAATATCTGCCGGCTACCGAGGATGTTGCAACTTACGGTCGTAAGTGTGAGGACTGGTTGCGAGTCATTTTTTTCAGTGCCCTTTTGACTTTGAAGGGCCGATCAATTACTGATTGATAAGTAATTGGAAGCAGCTGTCTGCCCGCATTTGCTAGTTCGCAGCCACATTCCTCCACCTGCAGAGAAAATTGTATTTTAGCAAGAAATGTTCTGCTTTTCCAGGGCAATTTATAGTACCAGCAAAGCATGCAGGTACAACGTATGTCCACCAGGTGGCGCTCAAGGCAAAGCAGAAGGCTCTTGGCTCAATAGCTGCAAACACTTTTATATCTAAGAACTTGCTCTAAGGAAAATCATTCCCAAAAATACAATTTTTAAAAATCTTTCTTTGAACCTCCATCCAGGGTGTGGGAGCAAGACCCCAAGAAGCCGGCTTTGCAATAAAAAAAAATCAGATTAAAAAAAAGATGTTGAGTCTCTACAGAGGAGAGCAACGGGGAGGATGAGGGGACTGGAGGCTCAAACATATGAAGAAGGAGCTGGGCATGGCTAGTTCAATGAAAAGAAGGACCAGGGGAGACAGGACAGCAGCCTTCCAATATTTGAGGGGCTGCCACAGAGAGGAGGGGAGGTCGGCCTGTTTTTTAAAGCACCCCAAGGCCAGACAAGGAAGAATGGATGGAAACTGAACAAGGAGAGATTCAACCTGGAACTAAGGAGAAATTTCCTGACAATGAGACCAATCAACCGATGGAGCAGCTTGTAGGAGCTTCATCCCTGGAAGCTTTCAAGAAGAGACTGGACTGCCATCTGTCAGAAATGGTGTAGGGTCTCCTCCTTGGGTGAGGGGTTGGACTAGATGACCTACAAGGTCCCTTCCAAATCTATATTGTCCTTTCCAAGTGGACAAAGGAATCAACATCCCATAAGGGGCTAATTTTCCAGTTTTTCAAGCGGGGAGATAGCCCCAATCTTGGTTGGAGATACTCTGGCCTTGCAGCTGAGATCTTTTTACACAAAGTAGAATCCTATGGTTGGTCTACAGCAGGGGTGGGTGGGTGTCCAAGCTTGGCACAATTCTGGGAATTGAAGTCCACCTGTCTTAAAGTGTCCAAGATGGACACTCTTGGTTCTGCGGCCTTTATCCCATTTTTTTCTCACTCCATTTCCTCGTAGAAGTATTAAAACATGCCCCCTGCCCCTGTCTGCGTAGAATGTTATGGGTAAAATGGGTAATTTTAACGCGAGAAAAGCAAGTGTTTACCTAAAGTATTGCAATTCATGTACCAAAAAAACAACAACAAAAATTCCGCTCTCAGAGTTCAGGTGACTCTTGCAAAGAATCACTAGCATTTAAAGATGCCCTTTACAGAACAGAGCAAAATTAGAGTAATTTATGGTGCCGGGGTGTTATTCAAGATCCCTGTAAAAGCAACAATTTCCCAATTATTGGTGGCTGCGAGTGTTTCTTTTGCTCCCTTTCAAAATGGCCTATTTATACTCAAGAGCACTTTTAAATTTTTAATAGGGAGAGAAAAGCCTTTAATTAAGCTGGTTTACTTATTTATGTCCAGCTTGGACATTTTTAATGTCGGGACAATGGGAAAAAGCAGTTACCTGCCCAAAGTCATTCCTGTCCTTCTTCCCTTCCCTTCTCTTAAACTGCTTCCAAAAAAACGAGCTAAACTATTCTATCCATGTTTACTCGGGATTTAAAACTCAATGACATGAATACCTATTAGGTATGATACAGTTTAAAAGTTCCAACCATTCTCTTGGGAATAATGATAACTTTTTCAGCTAGGGGATGCATTTCAGTGGGGTCTGTGGGTGCAGATTTGCAGCGATAAATTATGCTTAATTTAAAGCCCACCTGAATTAAAGGCAATTGGAAATTAAACTTTGCAGGATTTCTGCCTCCATACATGATATTGTAAGGAATTTAGCCCTCTTTCCCCCCCATCTATTAATATCACAGACTCCAAACAATTGAGGGTGCAGCTTATTTTCCTCCACGTTCAAAATAGATAAATAGAGGATTTTAGAATTATACAAATTAGTACTGGCTGTTCCAAATAGGAGAGTATTTTTCCCTGAAGGGGAAAAGAAAAAAAGCTTTTGTCATCTTAACATCATACTTACATGCATTTCAGAATTGTCAGCCATTTATTATTTAAAGTGTGCGTATCCACATGTGTAGATGATAGATAAAAAAGGCATGTGTACATCCAAAAAGATTTGCGTGCAGAGAAAAAATATTGTTGGGCTTCTGCATGCAAGCACCAGTCTCCGTGGAATTTATATTCAACTTTATTTAGGATTAAGCCTTCACAAACCACCCCTTAAAGGAACGGCATTTATTACAAGGGTGGTGTGTTTAGAATTGCAATGAAAGGAAAAGAGCACGCTAAGACCCTAACTATTAAAATGCTAAGAGTTTTACTTCCTATTGTAGCCTCTAGTATTAAATGGAAAAGCAGAAAAATGATGGATTTCTTGTTAAAAAAAGGAAAAAAGAGCCAACATGTGAGATGCAATCCACGGGAAGCCATGAGTGACACTTGTATCAGAGTGAAACAGTTGACATTATTTTGGCAAAAAAAATATCTAGGTTACTTTTCACCAGAAATTTATTTAGGAGCCCTATTTGAACAGAGCGAGATTTGCACCGGTCCAGCTGTCAAAGCTATATAAATTGATATAATTTTACAACGTCCCAATGCAAAATAGAATTCACGTCAAGTCCATTATGGTGAATAATAGCAGCCGGTTGAAATGAGTTTACTAGTTGTTGAGAAACCGATATTGTCCTATAACTAAAATCAAATGCAAATAATAATAATAATACATTTAAAACAGTTAAGAATTGACAAAATCACCATCAGTCAAATGCAAAAAGCCGCACTGCTTGGATCTGCACGCATATTACGAAAATACGTTACGACGTCCTAGGCCCCTGGGTGGGGCCCGACTAGTAACCAATGCCAAATCCGGCGAAACAACTGGCCGCTGTAATACAATTGTATAATAATAATAATAATATTTAAAAGAAAGTCAAGAACATCTATTAATAGAAGTAAAGAACAAAAATCTATTGAAGGTACAACAGACGAAACAAGAATACAGAAAAGATGTGATAAAATCAAGAATGGAGAGTTGGCAGAACAAAGCATTGCATGGCCAATTTCTGGAAAAAATAAAAGATAAAGTGGACAGTGAACAAACGTGGTTATGGTTAACAACAGGTACATTAAAGAAAGAAACAGAGTCATTAATCCTGGCTGCGCAAGAACAAGCTATCCGCCACAAATGCCATTAAGGCCAAAATCAAAAAATCCTCTGATGATGCCAAATGCAGACTTTGCAAAGAAGCTGATGAAACTGTTGATCACATACTCAGCTGCTGTAAAAAAATCACGCAGATTGATTATAAATTGCAGCACAATTCAGTAGCACAAATGATCCATTGGAATTTGGGCAAAAATTATAATATTAAAACAGCAGCAAACTGGTGGGAACATAAGCCTGAAAAAGTCACAGAAAATCAGATGGTCAAGATCTTGTGGGATTTTCGCATACAAACAGACAAAATACTGGCGCATAATACCCCAGAACATCACACTGGTTGAGAAAAACAAGGTCACAATCATAGACATCGCAATACCAGGTGATAGCAGGGTCGATGAGAAGGAACATGAAAAAATCGCGAAATACCAGGACTTAAAAATCGAAATTCAACGATTATGGCACAAACCAGCAGTGGTAATTCCAGTGGTAATCAGCACACTGGGTGTTATTCCAAAAGCACTGGAATTACATTTAAAACAGTTAAAAATTGACAAAATCACCATCAGTTAAATGCCAAAAGCCGCACTGTTTGGATCTGCACGGATATTACAAAAATACATTACAACGTCCTAAGACCCTGGGTGGGGCCCGACTAGTAATCAATGCCAAATCTGGCGAAACAACTGGCCGCTGTGATACAATTCTGTTGTTGCGAATAATAATAATAATGTTTTTCTGCCCTGATTTTTTTTTTGGCCATTGAGGATATTTGGTGGGAAGCAATTCATTCTACACCTCAAGGGCAGCCCCATGTGCTCTACATGGGGCTGCCCTTGAGGTGCATCCGGCGACTTCAGCTAGTGCAGAACGCAGCCGCGCGAGTGATCGCGGGTGCACCCCGATTCACCCGCATTACACCTATCCTCCGCGAGCTGCGCTGGCTACCTGTCGATCTCCGGATGCGCTTCAAGGTGCTACTGATCACCCATAAAGCCCTACATGGCAGTGGATCTGGATACTTGAGAGACCGCCTTCTGCCAATTACCTCCCTACGACCTATAAGATCTCATAGGTTAGGCCTCCTCCGTATTCCATCGGCCAGCCAGTGTCGGCTGGCAACTACAAGGAGGAGGGCCTTCTCAGCAGCGGCCCCGACCCTTTGGAACGAGCTCCCCGTAGAGATTCGTACCCTCTCCACCGTCCAGGCCTTCCGCACAGCCTTGAAGAACTGGCTCGCCCGTCAGGCCTGGGGATAAGGACCATTACCCCGCCCGAATGTTGTATGCATGTTGTTTGCTATTTTATTATGTGTTGTCGTCTTAGTGTTGTATTCCCCCTTCCCTGGTTTTCTGTGAGCCGCCCTGAGTCCCCTCAGGGAAAAGGGCGGCCTACAAATAAAATCAATTCTAATTCAATTCTAATTCTAATTCTGATTTATGCTCCAATTTCACCAAATGCAGAGATGCTGAGGTGAAGTTTTCAGTCCCTTTGGCGTGAATTGAGAAGCTGTTACAAGGCACTTCCATCCATATAGTTCTAACATGCTTCAAAATGTTGGCGATCTCAGTTCATACAGAAGTAGAATTGCTATTTTTCACCTGTTGGCAAAGAATGCTGTTAGGTTTACATTTGGTAAAACTGCCCGCTACTTTGAGAGACCTCTTAATAGGTTTATGGATAGAATATTTTGTAAATCAGGTGGAACTGCTTTGAGAAACCGATGTAGTTCTAAAGAAGATGCAGGACGCATTTCCCTTTCTGCTGAGGAGGCCCAAGGAGAAGGACTTCCTTCCATCTGCTGCGAGATACCAGCAAGAGGGTTGAGAAATACGGAATGCAGAGTAACGAAGTGGGACCTTGGAGGTCTTCCAGGCCAAGCAGGAGACCCTATAACATTTGGGACAAATGGCTGTCCAGTTTCTTCTTGAAAACCTTCAGTGATGAAGCATCTACAACTTCTGGAGGCTCAGCATTCTACACATTAATTGATCTTACTGACAGGAAATTTCTCCTGAATCTGAGACATAATGCCAGCTTGGATGGGAGATGGGCTCAGACACGAAAGGGTTGGTGCTTTCAAAACTCTTTCTCTTAGCCCTCTTACCTCCTTGTTGCATGTGCCCTATGACCCAAAGCAGGGGAAGGAGCCGTTCCCAAAGAGACGGCCCAGAGATGTGGGCCTGTTGCATCTTAGGTGGCTTCTGGGTCTCCATTCCAGAGTTGGAGGACCTGGAATTAGGGAAGCTTTCCGAAGTGGGGGCCCATCATGGCGTGGACCAAACAGATTCTTAGATGGTGATGGGTCAAGGGACAGGTATCCTTCAGGCAGCTAAACTAACGCCTTCTACAGGTCGTCCTTGACTTACAACCATTCACTTAGCAATAGCAATAGCAGTTAGACTTATATACCGCTTCATAGGGCTTTCAGCTCTCTCTAAGCGGTTTACAGAGTCAGCATATCGCCCCCAACAACAATCCGGGTCCTCATTTTACCCACCTCGGAAGGATGGAAGGCTGAGTCAACCCTGAGCCGGTGAGATTAGAACCGCCGAACTGCAGATAGCAGTCAGCTGAAGTGGCCTGCAGTACTGCACTCTACCCACTGCGCCACCTCGGCTCCTTTAAGCTTGTAACACTTAGTGACCGGTGTTACAAGAGTGCTGAAAAAAAGGGGATTTACAATCCGTCCTCTCTCTGATGGCCATCACAGCATCTCCAGGGTCAAAATCCAGGGGCTTGAAAAAATGGCCTTTATTGAGGATGGTGGCAGTGTCCCAGGATTGTGTAAATGCCATTTGCAACTTTCCTAGCTGGCTTTTGACAATGGGAGAAGCCAAACTCTCTCAACAACATTGCGATTCACTTAACAACAGCAGCAGCAGCAAAAAAAGAGAAGAAGTCATACAATCGGGGCACATTGAATAACCACCTCATTTTTTAGCAGCGGAAGCTCCCAACGGTGATCCCAAGCTTGTATCTAACCTGTATCTCCCCCACCTTTCATCCCCCAGCGGAGGAGGAGGGGGTGAGAGGGTGGGTGGGTGGGTTCACCAAGTCTTGGCAGTGCCGAGCCTCCATCCCACCTTCCCAAATCCGCTCGCCTCTTATCGGCAGCCAATTTCCAGCAGGGCCTCGGAAAGCCGGAGGAAACGCAATCTGGACCCGATGGGCACCAGCTTCTGCTTCAGCCTCCTCCTCCTCCTCAGCCAAGGGCCCAGTCCTTCCGCAGGGGGCCATCTGTCCTCCCCGTTCCTCCTCCAGCTTTGGGAGTGGGTGGGTGGGGGGGAGATGCTCACCAAGTGCTTTGTTGCTGCCAAAACCCCACAGAAGGCGTGGAAGTCCAGGATGGCCCCCAGCCAAGCCTGCTAATCACAGCTGCCTCTGAAGTGGCTCTAATCAGGTTGTCTCGAGCCCAGCGCTGTTTGCTCAAGCTGGCAGTTTAGCGGTGCTCCGTACAAGATATTTGTAGTCGTAATTTCTCCCAACGAGGAAGGCAAACATCAGGAAAAACCAGCCGATTAGTGTCTGGTGTTTTCAAATTAGGAGGAGGCACACACCCTTCCTCCTGGGGAGGGGACGGAGGTGGCCGGGGGGGGGGGGGAGGCTGACGATTGGAAGGCCGGTCTTCCTGCAGAGGAATGCCCAAATAATAGCAATATAGCAATAGCAGTTAAGACTTATATACCGCTTCATAGGGCTTTCAGCCCTCTCTAAGCGGTTTACAGAGTCAGCATATTGCCCCCAACAACAATCCGGGTCCTCATTTCACCCACCTCGGAAGGATGGAAGGCTGAGTCAACCCTGAGCCGGTGAGATTTGAACCGCCAAACTGCAGATAACAGTCAGCTGAAGTGGCCTGCAGTACTGCACTCTAACCACTGCGCCACCTCGGCTCCCTGAACAATGATCTTGCTTAGCAACAGAAATGTGTGGGTCAATTGTTATCATAAATCGAGGGCTACCTTCAACAGGGTCATATTTTTAGGGAGGTTGGAATATATTTGAATTGTTGTAGCAATAGCAATAGCAATAGCAGTTAGACTTATATACCGCTTCACAGGGCTTTCAGCCCTCTCTAAGCGGTTTACAGAGTCAGCATATCGCCCCCACAGTCTGGGTCCTCATTTTACCCACCTCGGAAGGATGGAAGGCTGAGTCAACCCTGAGCCGGTGAGATTTGAACTGCTGAACTGCAGATAACAGTCAGCTGAAGTGGCCTGCAGTACTGCACACTAACCACTGCGCCACCTCGTCTCTGAGCAAGGAGTTGCACCAACGTCTCCTCCAACCTAGTGAGACAGAGGGAGGGGGGGTCTAAAAAGTTAAGGTAGGGGTTGGACCCCTGCCCCTTTTCTATAGGCAAGCCACACATGACAATGTGGGTAAAACCGTTGGGGGCGCCACCTTGCCAAGGCACCTGAACCCCTTTGAACAAAAACTGCCCGGCTGACCTTGGGCCAGTCCGTCTCTCTCAGTCCAGCCCACCTTGGAAGGAATATTGCGTCCGTGTGCTAACTTGAATAAATAAATAAATGAGCGAAGCATTTTGGAGTGAGACCCAAGAGTAGCAAAGACCCTGATCCACTGCCAAGAGAGACTCTGGAAGGTGAAAGTCACAAGGAACCAATCTGGGTTTTCTGTGGCTCCAGAGGTCAGGATGAGGCCCCCACAGCTGGGCAGAGGGAAGAACAGATGTTCGCCTCTGCTTCAGGATGGAAGGGATGTCCTGATCCTACACGTCTCCAGGGACCCAACTTTCATCATCAGCATCTTGCTCCACTCAAAGCTGGGCATCCAAGGAGATTCCCTGAGTGTCTTGGTGCCCGTCCTCTTGCTGAGGGGTGCAGCTTCCACGTCATTTGCACCTCCAAATTGAGGAGACTGAGGTGTCCCTGATTCAGGAGTGGTGGATGGGAACTAGAGTCACTTTCTTCCCATCCATCGTTACATCTGGGACGATGGTTGCTTGCAGAAGAAGCCAACAGGACTAGCATCTTGGTTCAGAATCGGCCAGCTGGTTATCAGGAGGGCCCACAAAGGAGTTAAGAAAGTCAACCGGTGACCATGTGATTCTGTGTGTTGAAGCTCCACCCCTATTTCACAGGCGGGTGTGGCTTTGATCACGTGACCCCCGTCTTGCTGTTGTTGACCTCTCTCCACCCAACCACCTCGTCATCTATAGAGCAGCTTTGTCCAACCCAACATCAACTCATTGGGTTGGGCTGCCCTCAACACGGATCGATGCGGCGTTGCGCCTGATGTGGGTTGTTGTGTAGCACATCTGGGGCTCCAGGTTGAAGAAGAGACACCGGAGCTCCCTTGATGTCTTCCCCACCTGAAGTGGAAAAGATTCACGATAAAGTTTTCAAAATCCCTCATCAAACATTCTCCGCTGGCGTTTATAACCACCAGGACTTAAGAAACGGGGTGGGCAACCTTCCCTTTAATGAGCCCGTTAGGCCACGTTCCCCCCTGGAAGATTATAATTAATTACCTCCAATCTGCTGGTAATCCAGTTGTTCCGAAGTCAGGCACGGATAAAGCAAGTCAATTTTCTGCCTCTGTTTATTATCTTTAAACATTTTAATATTGGGAAGAAGCTGACAAGTGGCTGAGGGTGATTTCACGCCGCTCGCAAGCGACTCTTGGGGCAGGGGGTCTGCCTGCAATCCAGACCCTCCGCCGGGCTGAATCCCTGGTGGATGGAGAGGCCCATGAATTCATTAACTTGGAAATTAAAAGGTTTGCAAGTATTTTCGGTTTTTGTTTACAAGGAAGTGTCTGGGCTGAAGTAACCTTGAAGGATCCAGAGACGCCTAAATTTTCATAGAAGGAACGGTTAGAGTAGCAGAACCATTTCTGGTCTGATATCTTGACTCCATTATTTTTATGAATCTGGTGGGGCAACAACTTCTGAGAAGATGTTTAATTTTGGCCAATAACTCCTCTAATTTTATCACACCAGAGATTTCTGCTTCCCTTTTGATTATTTGCTTACTTTCTGCAATATAATTTGCAACATGAACTGTGGGTGGCATAAATTGGGATCCCACTACATTTTAAGCCTTGACTTCCCCCCCAAGTTGGGGGTCAGGGTGGGTGGTAAACCTTTGATAGGAGACTTGTTGGTCTGTTGTTTCCTTTAGTACACAGGTGATTCTATTCTTTTCCTGTATTATTTCCTGTGGAACACCGCTATCAGGGTTCCAAATAGCCTCCAAAAGTAAATCAGAGTCCCAGGCAAAGGATTTCCCCAAAGTTCCAACTGATGAAGAGAGCCATGTTGGCACATCTGGGAAACCCCGAATCTGAAAACTTCCCGGTTTTCTTCACCCAGTAGTTGAAAGTTCAAGATCTTTCCCCCACACCCCCACAAGTCCATCCCATGGTCCAATCTCCCACTGCCACAAAGACGGATTCCACCCATCCAGTTCCGCTCAGGTGCAGAGACAAAGATGACCTTCACTTTCTAAGAAGAATGTTGTTATGGCTACATATCACCCAACTCCGTATAATCCCCCTCCCATTTTCCCACAATAGAAAGTAGAGAGTAGAAAGTGGGGCAAGCCCGAAAGAAAAGATGGTTTGCAGGCATGAGAACCGCCCTGAGTCTCAACTTTGGTCATTTGAAGATATGTGGATTTCAGTTCCCAGAATCCCCCAGCCAGCCATGTTCCCCTTCCTATAGGACCCTTTGGGCTGGGCTGCCCCCCACCCCAGTTTGAGCCCTCTTTTTCCACCCCGTTCCAAGCAACGCAGAACCCTTTTCTTCCTAAACAAAATCAGAATTTCAGGCAAAATTTTGCAGATGACGCATTTCTCTTGACAGGTGGAACTGACTCTCAGCCTCGTTTCACCCCCCCTCCCCATAATTCATCCCCTGAAGTTGGGATGGCAGGGGTGAGTCTTTAAGCAGGCCAGCCGTGTTTGGCCAGGGGTCCCCAGGAACTTTCCATCTGTAGGGCAAGGACACGCAGCTACGCCAGGGTGTAGTTCTGACAAGAGGTTCTTTGAAGATCATCCGGCTTTATGATTTGCAAAAGAGTTTGGAGGGGGGGGATTATTGTGTTTAGGGGAGGCTAATTACGCTCCATGCTGCTTCTTGCTGGTGGCCATGATGAGGGGGTGGGGGGAGGAAGCCCTCCCCTGCTCGAGTGGAACAGCTGCTGCTTTGCAGAATTGTTGAGAGGCCTGGAGGTGTCTCCGGTCACTAGCTTGGCTGTTGGGTGCATCAATGCTGAGCTGAGATGGCTTCTCTTTGTGGCTGCCTCTCCGAATATCTAGCACCAAGGAGAAAAGAGGGCAAGGAACTGTTCTTCTTCTTCTTCTTCTTCTTCTTCTTCTTCTTCTTCTTCTTCTTCTTCTTCTTCTTCTTCTTCTTCTTCTTCTTCTTCTTCTTCTTCTTCTTCTTCTCATTCTCCTCCTCCTCCTCCTTCCCCTTCCTCTTCCTCTTCCTCTCCTTCTCCTCCTTCTCCTTCTCCTTCCTCTTCCTCTTCCTCTTCTTCTTCTTTTCTTCCTCTTCCTCTTCCTCTTCCTCTTCTTCTTCTTCTTCTCATCCTCCTCCTTCCTCTTCCTCTTCCTCTTCCTCTTCCTCTTCCTCTTCCTCTCCTTCTCCTTCTCCTTCTCCTTCTCCTCCTTCTCCTCCTTCTCCTTCTCCTTCTCCTTCTCCTTCCTCTTCCTCTTCCTCTTCTTCTTTTCTTCCTCTTCCTCTTCCTCTTCCTCTTCCTCCTCCTCCTCCTCCTCCTCCTCCTCCTCTTCCTCTTCTTCTTCTTCTTCTTCTTCTTCTTCTTCTTCTTCTTCTTCTTCTTCTTCTTCTTCTTCTTTTCTTCAAAAAGGAAATGGGAGTTGCGGTTCTTGCTTCTCTTTGCAAAATTTCAGGGCTGCCCCCGTTTTTAATAGGGACAAATATTATTTATTTATTGAAGCTTCTGGCGGTGGTGCCAAATTGCCTCCAAGACCCAGCTCTGCTCTGAGCGTCCTTTTCAAGGCAGGAGGCTAAGGGTGGGCTTTGCCATCTGGATCCTGCCTGGATTCTGCTAGGAACCAGCGTGGGAGGTTGGAACCGAAGGCGGATCTGACCTGACTTGGGTTCAAATCGATCTGCTCTAAGCCAGAATCCAACATTGTCCTGACAAGGAAGGAGGGATCTTTCTGTTCGAGCAAACATTACAAGAAAACTTAGCAAAGTTCTCAAAAATGGAAAGAAAAATCAGAACAAAGTTTAAAAGAACTTGGAATCTTTTAATTTAATTGTTGATGTGGCAATGCTACATAAACCCCCTGAAAACCTGGTAGGTCTAAGCCAGGATTCCTGACCGATATAATAACTTTGGCCTTCCTGGACCAAATAATTATTTTTGCAAGAAGAAAGCCTCTCTCTAAAGCCAATGCAAGAATTTCATATGAGGTCAGAGGGACTTTCTGCAAACTGAGGGTGAAGTTTGGCCCCGTAATTTGCAGCCGAGCCAGAAGGAGAGTTTCTCTTTCTCTGTGTGTGTTTGTGTGTCTGTGGAGACACAAGTTGCCCATCTTGCAGAATCCTCTCCCAAAAGAAGGCCATGCACTTCTTTTACTTCTGTCCTGGGAGCTGAACCTGTTCAAAGCCAGGGAGGAGAGCTGGCTTGGTCCTGTGAAAGGATGGGAGGCATTCTGAACATGCCCAGAGGAAGGCGCCGAGGGTCAACAGCAGCCAATGGGAATTCTCCCCAGAGAAATGCAGGAGAACAGAAAACATGCTTTTTTCCCACTCTCTTTCCTAAAACCTAGTTCTCTGCCTTCAAGGATGGTGCTTGGGCCGACTCTGGGACGGGGGTTTCAAGGGGCTTAATTTTGGCTCTGCTGTGCCGTCTGCTGGTCTTAAAATGAAGGGGGGAGGGAGGTCTGCAGGAAGGAGGGAGGGTGGGTGCTTATTAAGGTAGGGCCCAATCCACTGGCAAGCCCTCATCACCATTAAAGGGAATGCAGGTCCTGTGAGGTTCGGCTGGCAATCCTCTTGCTCAAACTCTCCCGGTTGTTTTTTTGCAACTGGATTTTTGTTTTGCTTTTCCAAGATTTTTCGTTTTGCCTGCAAAGCACCAAGAGTGCAAATTCTACACCTTCCCAAGGAAGATTCCTGCGTGGGCCTTGATGAAGTGAGAGCCCCCCCCCTCCCTTCCTCCTTCCTGCTGCTTGCTGTGTTCTTGGCTCTTCTGTTTCTGGCAAAGGGAACAGCTCCAAAGACGGCACACTCGGGTTCGGCCTTGATATGCAAATGGAGCCGCGAAGGTGGCGGAGCTGAAACAGTGGCCTGAAGCTCTCTCACAAGGGGGGGGCGGCGGAGGGGGGGGAGATTTGTCATCTCCCCTCTCCTGTTTTCTGTCTGCCTGACAGTGTAAAGGGGCCGAAATGCAAAGCGGGGAAAAGTTGGTGATGCTCTCGGCAGAAGAAGACGGAGTATAAAAGGACCAAGAAACCAGGAGGGTGTGTGTGAACTGTGAAGGGGAGGGCAAAGAAGAGTGGGGGGTGGGTGGGACAGAGAAGGCAAAAGAGGATCCGTCATGTAAACAGCCCATGCCATTATTTTGGAAAAGGTCGAACAATAGGAGCCGGGATCCTTCCTGCGCTGTGCTGATCTGCATCTTTGCTTCAGATTAACGGCCTGGGTTTGGGATCCATCAGATTCTGGGTGGATTGGTGTGGCAGATTGCATCAAAACCTAGAATGTAGGATATTATTGGAGTCGGAAGGGACCTTGGAGGTCTTCTAGTCTGACAACCAACACGCGCTTGAGCAGGAGGCCCTGCTGGGAGGAAGCTGAAGGTCAGATTGTAGAAACTGGCGCCAACTTTTAATTTTAAAGGGCCCCACTTCTTCAAACGTCCTAATCCTTGTGGGTCTTGCTTGCTGTATTTTCAAAACTCAGAAAAAGGCCAGCAATTGGAAAAGCTGCAGAAGAAGCACCTTTGTGGAGGTGAAGAAAACCAGAATCATTGATGCTTAAAAATAGGCAGAGTCCTAGACGTATTTAAGGGTTATGGCTTGGCTAAAACTTGGGGTTGCCTTAGTGAATTGTCCCGGAGCCACACCGGATGGGGAATTCTGGGAGTTGAAATCCACCCATCTTAAAGTTGCCATGATTGCAAAACAGAGATCCAGCAGATCGCCAGGGAGCTTCTGAGTCCTCCAGGTCAAGGTGCTTTTTTTAAAAAGTGGCAACTGGACTTTCTGGTTTTTCTTTGAAGATGTTTCACTTCTGGGTCCAAGAAGCTGAAGAAGCTTCTGGGATGAGAAGAGAAATGTCTTCAAAGAAAAACCAGGAAGTCCAGTTGCCTCTTGGGGGGGGGGAAAGCACCTTCGGGACAGATCTAGCAGGAGCCCCCCAAGAGCCTCTCGAGCAGGTTGGTATGTCTAGGATGTCCGGGTTCCAAACAGCATCCAAAATTAAATCAGAGTCCAAGGCAAAGCATTCCTCAAAGTTCCAATTTATTAAGAGAGCCATCTCGGCACATCTGGGGAAACCCGAATCTGAAAGCTTCCCGGTTTTCCTCACACAGTTGAAAGTTCAAGATCTTGCATCCCCAACACCCACAAGTCCATCCCATGGTCCGATCTCCCACTGCCACAAAGACAGATTCCTCCCATCCAGTTCCGGCCAGGTGCAGAGACAGAAATGACCTTGGCTTTCTAAGAAGAATGTTGTTATGGCTACATATCACCCATCACTCCATATAATGCTCCTCCCATTTCCCCACAGTAGAAAATGTGGCAGGCCTGAAGTGCAAAAAGAAGAGGTGGCTTAAAGGGATGGCACAGGACCTCGGACAGTTCCTGGAGGTTGACCTCTTGCCTTGAGGTGGCACAGTGGTTAAATGCAGCACTGCAGGCTACTTCAGCTGACTGCAGTTCTGCAGTTCGGCTGTTCAAATCTCACCGGCTCAAGGTTGACTCAGCCTTCCATCCGTCCGAGGTGGGTAAAATGGGGACCCGGATTGTTGGGGGCGATATGCTGATTCTGTAAACCGCTTAGAGAGGGCTGAAAGCCCTATGAAGTGGTATATAAGTCTAACTGCTATTTCAGCTGACTGTTATCTGCAGTTCGGCGGTTCAAATCTCACCGGCTCAGGGTTGACTCAGCCTTCCATCCTTCCGAGGTGGGTGAAATGAGGACCTGGATTGTGGGGGCAATATGCTGACTCTGTAAACCGCTTAGAGAGGGCTGAAAGCCCTATGAAGCGGTAGATAAGTCTAACTGCTATTGCTATTGCTATTGAGTTTCTCTCCTTCTGACCTGGGTCCCCTTGAATGCCAAAATGGAAGCAAAGTATTGTAGAAATAATAATGGATTTATTTATTTTTTAAGCCAACTATGGAGAGGCCTCTGGTTTTCTCTTCTTATCTCCGTGAGGTCAGTCCCGTTGCTTCTCCTTTCATCTGAGCCTGTAATTTGGGAGGCGAATGTCAGCCTGGAGCTGTTTAAGGTAAGAGGCAGAATCTGTTTGGAATTAATAAGACCGTAATTGCCCATTCAACTCCCATTGATTGCTTTAAGTGTGTTTATTGAGATTTAATAGCTGTGGAACAGATGAATTTCCTGCAGATGTTCCCCAAATGGACAGGCACACATCTGCACTTAGGCTGCGGAAGATGTTTACTTTAAGGGGGACCAATAGCATCGATACCGTCTTCCCACGTACGTCAGAGACACCGGGTGGAGTATTTGCCCCCACTTCTTCTGCTTTGTCTGTCATGCTGCAGGTCAGCCAAGTTTCATGGGGTGATTTGTGCAAAACAGAGGTTGCAGATTCTGTGTTTCGTTTAATCCATTGTTTGGACCAGTGGTTCCCAAACTTGGCAACTTTAAGACTTGTGGACTTCAACTCCCAGAATTCTCCAGCCAGCTCTGCTGGAGAATTCTGGGAGTTGAAGTCCACAAGTCTTAAAGTTGCCAAGTTTGGGAACCACTGGTTTGGACTATGTGCCATCAAGCTGGTGCCAGCTTTTAGTGACCACGTAGAGAGGCCTTGACTTGGATGATCTGCCAACAATAGATTTCTTCCGCACCTCCAACACCCGACCCCCAAATCTCTCAGGGCTCTCCTTAATTAAGAGGTGCCTTTTTTTCTGACGGCTTCACACGTTCTCTTGAAAAAAGCCCCTTCCCAGCCCATCAGTGTTCTGCAGCTTGGCCAATTTCCTTATCGCAGGAGTCCCCAAACTTGGCCACTTTAAGACTTTAAGCATAGCTGGCTGGAGAATTCTGGGAGTTGAAGTCCACAAGTCTTAAAGTGGCCGAGTTTGAAGACCTCTGATCTTAAGAGGAGAGATTGCAGAGGAAGGGATTACAAGAGAGTCAGTTATGCTGGCTGGGGAATTCTGGGAGTTGAAGTCCACAGGTCTTAAAGTGGCCGAGTTTGAAGACCTCTGATCTAAGTGGAGAGATTGCAGAGGAAGGGATTACAAGAGAGTCAGTTATGCTGGCTGGAGAATTCTGGGAATTGAAGTCCACAGGTCTTAATGTTGCAAAGCTTGAAGGCCTCTGCCTTATCATGTTGAGTGATTACAGAGTCTCATTTTCTGTTAGGGCCTCCAAGAGGGTTAGGGTCTCCCTGTGGCTAAGACAGATTCCACCCATCCAGTTCCGGCCAGGTGCAGAGACAAAGATGACCTTGGCTTTCTAAGAAGAATGTTATTATGGCTACATATCACCCAACTCCGTATTTTCCCACAATAGAAAGTGTGGCAGGCCTGCAACCTAAAAAAATGGCGTGCAGGCAAGACCCAAAACTTTTTTTCTCAGATTTTTCTGCTGCTGCAGATGTTCCTCCTCTCCTTCGTTCCCAAACACGTGTGCCGAGTGAGGAAGGGAGGTTTTTTCTCCCGACATGTCAAGCTCCCCTCCTCTCCCAACCTAATGAAAGCACCTGAATGTTTAATACCCTTTGATGCAGAAGTCAGGAGATCAAAGTGGACGGATGCTTCTTCTGGGGGGCGGGAGAGGGAGAGAGGGAGGGAAGGAGGGAGGAAGAGGCAAAACCCACCAACTTCTCAGCCCCTGAAATTTTCATCGTTTCCCATCCGAGCCGAGCTGCTTTTGTTTAATCTTCCTGCGCCTTTTTCTCCTTGATTGTGTGCTCTTCTTCTTAGGGATATGCAAACTTTATTAGCCAGGGCCCCTTTCAAGCTTTTCTGTTTGAGAATCGGGAATCAGGTACCTTGACTGCTCGCCTAAGGGGAGCACCGAGCGAGAGGCAGCTGACTGCGTAATCCTCCCTGACACCTCAACCTTCTCCCTTCATTATAAATATTGTTAAAGGAGCTGTAACCACCCTGAGCTTCCGCAGAAGAAAACAGCCCCCCCCCTCTCTCAATTTCCCCCCCTTTGATACCGGCTTCTTCTGAGTAGTTACCGCTGGGGTGAAGATGGGGAAACTGACAGGTGCCAGAGACGCACGTCTGGTTCTCTTTTCTGCTGTTAGGGAGGGCTGGGGAGCCCCTTCGCCCCATCGCCTCCTCCTGAACCGGCACCCAAAGGCCACTCCTGGGAGCGGCTCTGCTGGGCCTGTCGCAAGGGGGGGGGGAGGTTATGCCCACCAAGGGAGCAGCTTCTGCAGTGACCTAAATGCCACCTTAGGAAGGAATGCGCAGAGCACCTGGTAGGTTGCAGCTGGTCTGTGGCCTGGCCCATTTTTCTCCCAGCTGCCTCAGGCATTAAGGACTAGAAGCTTAATTCGCAAGGGAACTTTGTAAAGAATTCCACTTGGCTCTCTCTCTCTCTCTCTCTCTCTCATTCTCTTTCTTTCTCCTTCTCTCCTTCTTTCTCTCTCTCTCATTCTGTCTCTCTCTCTCATTCTCTTTCTTTCTCTCATTCTTTCTCTGTCATTCTCTCTGTCATTCTCTCTCTCTCATTCTCTCTCATTCTCTTTCTTTCTCTCTCTCATTCTTTCTCTCTCTCATTCTGTCTCTCTCACTGTCATTCTCTCTCTCTCTCTCATTCTCTTTCTTTCTCATTCTTTGTCATTCTCTCTCTGTCATTCTTTCTCATTCTTTCTTTCTTTCTCTCATTCTCTCTCACTGTCATTCTCTCTCTCTCTCTTTCTCTCATTCTCTCTCTCCCTCATTCTCTCTTTCTCTCTTTCTCTCATTTTTTCTGTCATTCTCTCTCTCTTTCTCTTTCTCTCTCTCTCATTCTCTCTCTTTCTCTTTCTTTCTCTCTCTCTCTCATTCTGTCTCTCTCACTGTCATTCTCTCTCTCTCTCTCTCTCTTTCTCTCATTCTCTCTCATTCTCTTTCTTTCTTTCTCTTATTCTTTCTCTCTGTCATTCTCTCTCTCTCATTCTCTTTCTTTCTCTCTCATTCTCTCTCATCTCTCTCATTCTCATTCTTTCTCTCTCTCATTCTTTCTCTCTCTCATTTTCTCTCTCTCTCTCTCTTTCTCTTTCTCTCTCTCTCTTGTTTTTCACCCTTTTTGGCCATCTTTCACACTTTACGACCATTGCTGCATCCTCATGGTCACATGATCGAAATTTGGACCCTTGGCAACTGACTCACATTTATGGCGGTTGCTCCATTGGGGGGTGGTGGTGTCACCTTTGGCGACCTCCAGACAAGCAAAGTCAGATTCGCTTAACAACCGAGTTCTCACCTTAACAGCCGCTTAGCAATTGTGGCAAGAAAAGTCGGTGACTCGAATTTGGGGGCAAAAGTGACTTCACAACCAACGGCAGAAATTTTGGGCTCTGTCTCGGTCGGAAGTGGGGAAGGAATCGCTGTGTCGCTTCCGTGTCTCCTGCGATTTTGCAGGTTGAGCCCCTTGGCTGCTTCTCCGGAGTCAAGTGAGGCCCCAGCTTGGACTGAAAGCGACATTTCCCACACACCCACCTACCCGAATCCCTTCGCAAGGGAGGGGGGGTCCTTTGGGGAGTGAGCCCCTCCCTCTCTTTGGTGGTTCCGGAGTGAAAGAGACCCGGCATCGCCAACGGGGCCCCCAACCCCCCCAATAAACACATATTGGTATTATGGGGCCAAATCATAGAGGAAGGGGCTGCTCCTCCTTCGTGCTCCGATGCCCGCCCGGATCCGATCCGTCAGAGGGCGAGGGAGAAGCACAATTACGCCGGGGCGCTAATCGAGTGGAAGGGCAAACGGGCTCGACCTCCCCATCGCGGGTCGGTGTAAATGCTCGATGTCTCCCCGGATTAGAACCACGGCGTGGAAGACAAAGCGGACGCAAAGGAGGCAGGCGAGCAATCCCGCTGATTGGACGGGACTAATTAGAATAATATCCTCCGCGCGGCTAATAACAAGAGCCCGAAATAAATAACCGGCAGATTCTTAATGGCCGCAAAGGCGCCGCGGAAACTGCGAAGGCAGCACTTTCCCTCCGCTCGCAGGGCGGGCTCGGGGGAAGGAAGGCGGCCACCCCCGGGGGCAGCGCTTGGGCGCAGGCGGCCTCGCCCCGCCGCCCGCAGCAGGACGGCTGGACCGCCAAGGTCACCCAGAGAGGGAGGCTAGCAAGACAGGACTCGCCACCGTCTGTTTAGTGACCATTTGACCAAAGGGACTGACGGCCGGTCCTCACACTTATGACCTCTGCCGCATCCCCAGGGTCAGGTGATCAGAGTCCGGCCACTTAACTTGGCAACTGACTCATACTTATGACGGTTGCAGGGTCCCCTTTTGGGATCATGGGATCCCCTTTTGATGCCCCTTCTGACAAGCAGAGTCAATGGGGAAGCCTGACTCACTTAACAACCGTGTTACTCACTGAACAACTCTC
Organism: Thamnophis sirtalis; assembly: GCF_051295495.1. Classification (NCBI taxonomy): domain Eukaryota; kingdom Metazoa; phylum Chordata; class Lepidosauria; order Squamata; family Natricidae; genus Thamnophis; species Thamnophis sirtalis. The sequence goes on from NW_028261382.1 coordinate 1,189,332, forward strand.
GGTGAGGGGAGGAGCGAAGGGAAGAAGGGAAGGAAAGGAAAGGATTGGAAAAGAAAGGAAGGGGAGGAATATAGAAGAAGGGAAAGGAAGGGAAGGGAAAAGAAAGGAAGGGAAGGAAGGAAGGAGAGGAAAGGAAAGGAAAGCAGAGGAAAGGATTGGAAAGGAAGGGAAGGAATATAGAAGAAGGGAAAGGAGGGGAAGGGAAAAGAAAGGAAGCGAAGGGAAGAAGGGAAGGAAGGAAAGAAATTGAAAGGAAAGGAAGGGAAGGAATGTAGAAGAAGGGAAAGGAAGGGAAGGAAGGAAGGAAAAAAATTGAAAGGAAGGAAGGAAAGCAAAGGAAAGGATTGGAAAGGAAGGGGGTGATATAGAAGAAGGGAAAGAAAGGGAAGGGAAAAGAAAGGAAGTGAAGGGAAGAAGGGAAGGAAGGAAAGAAATTGAAAGGAAAGGAAGGGAAGGAATGTAGAAGAAGGGAAAGGAAGGGAAGGAAGGAAGGAAAAAAATTGAAAGGAAGGAAGGAAAGCAAAGGAAAGGATTGGAAAGGAAGGGGGTGATATAGAAGAAGGGAAAGAAAGGGAAGGGAAAAGAAAGGAAGTGAAGGGAAGAAGGGAAGGAAGGAAGGAAAGGAATTGAAAGGAAGGGAAGGAATATAGAAGAAAGGAATGGAAAAGAAAGGAAGGGAAGGAAAAGTTATTTGTCTCAATCTTCAGCAACAGACTTAATTTTGCTCTCCATCCTGCTGATTCTGCCTCTCCTCTCTGGGCTCCGTTTAATGTCGGTTGTTGACAAGAGGGGATGTCACGCTCTCAGCACTAATAATTACTTAAGCAGCTCCTCACATCTACAGACGGGGGCCTGGGTGCAGCCCAGCCTTCCACGCGGGGGTCCTTCCTTCCCAGCGCAGAGCAGGGGGAGAACCGGGGGGGGGGGGGGGGAAGCCAGGCGGCCGTGTGTCTGTGTGTGTGTGTGTGTGTGTGTTGCGGAAACCTGAAGTGTGTTTCCTTCTGAAGAATTTTTGATTTTTCCACCGTAACAAAGAGCTGCCTGAGATTCAAAAGCATCGCTTTAAGTGATATTATAAAACAGAATGGGGAGTGGGGATGATGGAGGGAAGGAGGGTCTCTGGGCTTTGAATGCAGAGCTGGGAAGAAGAAAGATTGTCAGTGCAGGCCCCCCCCCAACTCTTTTTTTTGATTAGACCAGGGAGGGTGTCCCTCTTTCTTCTTCTCCTTCTTCTCCTTCTCCTTTTTGTTCTTGATCTAAGAACTGGAGAGAAAAAACATCTTCCCTGCATTTGAATACGGGATGAGCCCACTTGCTCTCTCATCTGGGCAGGAGGGGGGGGGGGAGAGACGAAGCTTGCTGGAGCTGCCCGAAGGCGGCACCTGTTTTCTTGTGTGGGTCAATGCCATCCTTCCCTTAGATCCCTCCTGCCTGGCTCCGGTGGTTGCGGCTTTATTAGGCCTAATTAGGTGGGCTGTCACTTTTAACGGGGGAAGGAAGAAGAGCAGGCTTACCTCTCTCCTGCCTGCCTGGCTGGACGGACAGCCTTCAAAACACAACACAGGCCGCCGAAATCGGGCCAGAGGCTCTGGGGGCGGGGGAGGAGAGGCGAGGGTCGGGGGGACGGACAGGAAGAGCCAACCTGGGGGGGGGGGGTCTAGGTTTGACTTTGGGTCCTTCTCAGGTGTGAGTGCAGCTCCTGGAAAAGGCTGAAGAACTGGGGCCCTTTCTCAGAGAATTGGTTGTGAGGGGCCAGTCCTTGGGGCCCTCTGAGCTGGGTGGGTTTCTGGCAGACGCTTCGTGACCCTACTGGGTAACTTCATCAGGGCCAGAAGGGAGGTGGAGTTTGCGAGGAGGAGGAGGAGGAGGAGGAGGAGGAGAGGAGGAAGAACAGAAAGAGAGAGAGGGAGGGAGGGAGGAGAAGGAGAACAATGGGGTCCTTGGGGCCCTCTGAGCTGGGTGGGTTTCTGGCAGACGCCTCATGACCCTACTAGGTAACTTCATCAGGGCCAGAAGGGAGGGGGAGTTTGCGAGGAGGAGGAGGAGGAGGAGAGGAGGAAGAACAGAAAGAGAGAGAGAGGGAGGGAGGGAGGAGAAGGAGAACAATGGGGTCCTTGGGGCCCTCTGAGCTGGGTGGGTTTCTGGAAGACGCTTCATGACCCTACTAGGTAACTTCATCAGGGCCAGAAGGGAGAGGGAGTTTGCGCAGAGGAGGAGGAGGAGGAGGAGGAGGAGGAGGAGGAGGAGGAGAGGAGGAGGAACAGAAAGAGAGAGAGAGAGGGAGGGAGGGAGGGAGGGGAAGAAGGAGAACAATGGGGTCCTTGGTGCTCTCTGAGCTCGGTGGCTTTCTTGCAGACGTTTCATGACCCAGCTAGGGAACATCATCAGGGCCAGAAGGGAGAAGGAGTTTGCGAGGAGGAGAAGGAGGAGGAGGAGGAGAGGAGGAGGAACAGAAAGAGAGAGAAAGAAGGAGGGAGGGAGGAGAAGAAGGAGAACAATGGGGTCCTTGGTGCTCTCTGAGCTCGGTGGCTTCCTTGCAGACGTTTCATGACCCAGCTAGGTAACTTCATCAGTGCTAGAAGGGAGAGGGATTTGCGGAGAGGAGGAGGAGGAGGATAATCGTGGTCCTTGGGGTTCTCTGAGCTTGTTTCCCTGGCCCAACTAGTGCACTGATGATGTTGCCCCAGTTAGGACATGAAGCGTCTCCAAGAAACTCAGAGAGCACCAATGACCTCACAGTCCTCCTCCTCCTCCTCCTCTCCTCCTCCCTCCCTCACCTCCTTTCCTCCTCCTCCACTCTACGAATCTCACTCCCTTCTAGCACTGATGATGTTACCTGGCTGGGTAATGAAACGTCTGCAAGAAAGCAACCTCAAACGCTACTGCTTGTTGGAGCAAACGAAGGTTGGGATATGCTGCCTCCCGGATATTAAGAGAGGGGGAAAGGACCTCCCTTTCTTTTTTGCAGTGGGGGGGGGGGGCAGAGGTGGTAAGTAAGGGAGGCAGGCTGTGAAGGTGAACCAAACTGGAGTTGCATGACACCCATGGCTGGCTGGGGAATTCTGGGAGTTGAAGTCCACACGTCTTAAAGTTGCTGTGGTTGAGAAATAGCAACAGCAATAGCAGTTAGACTTATATACCGCTTCATAGGGCTGTCAGCCCTCTCTAAGCGGTTTACAGAGTCAGCATATCGCCCCCAACAACAATCCGGGTCCTCATTTCACCCACCTCGGAAGGATGGAAGGCTGAGTCAACCCTGAGCTGGTGAGATTTGAACCACCGAACTGCAGATAGCAGTCAGCTGAAGTGGCCTGCAGTGCTGCACTCTAACCACTGCGCCACCTCAGCTCTAAATCAGAAACTCTGATCCCCATGCAATTCCACTGCAAACAGGTCTTTTCTGTCCCCCCCTCCCACTTGCTACAGGAGGTCCCAACAACCACCTTGGGGGGAGATGATGCTGAGCACCCCTTACTTCCCTCCCCTCCTCCTCCAACTCCAGCGCGCCTTCCTTTCCATGGGGGTGGGGTGGTGGTGGAGGGAGGCACAGCAGGTGATGGTCCTGGTTTGGCTAAGCACCTTTTAAAAGAGACATTTGGCATCTTAATGGGCATTTAGCAGTGCTGGTGGTCAGCCTCCCCTTCTCAGAGCCCGGAGGGGGATGGCAAAGCTTGATGAAATATTCAAAAGGGGCTCGTTATGCCAGCAGCAAAATCTCTGCATATTCAAGGAAGTTCAAGGTGAAGGATGCTCCTCCTTGAAATTTCTCTCTCTCTCAAGAAGATGCCGCTGCCATCCTGGGCAGCGAGATGTTTAGCCAGATGTTTGTCTGGCTAAAGAGGCATTAAAAGAGCAGCAGCTTCCGTACATCACTTCCTTCTTCTGTCTTGCAGACTTTCCAGGCAGCCAAGAGGCCCATGGACTCCAGCCCCCCCCCCTTCTCTCACTGGCCTCTTCCGGGGAGATCTGAATGGCTTAGGTTCATTTCCCTTCGCCAGCAGGTGTGCGAAGACCAATAAACACCCTAAAATAACTTTTTTCTTCTTGTCTTTTAGTTGCACTGGCTTGTTCCAGCGGCTTCTGGTGGTTGGTGGCACCTGGAAATGCTGTCCCGTGCTGGCAACAAGGGAAAGGAGGGAGGATGAGGAAGGAAAGGAAGAAAGGGTAAAGCACAGGAAGTAAGAGAGGGGAATTAAGAGGAGGAGAGAGGAGGGGGGAAGAGAGGGGAAGAAGGAAGGAAGAAGGATGAGGAGGGAAAGGAAGGAAGGGCAAAGCAGAGGAAGTAAGGAAGGGGAATTAAGAGGAGGAGAGAGGGGAAGGAGGAGGAGAAGAGGGGGGGAAGGGAGGGGAAGAAAGGAAGAAGGATGAGGAGGGAAAGGAAGGAAGGGCAAAGCAGAGGAAGTAAGGAAGGGGAATTAAGAGGAGGAGAGAGGGGGAGGAGGAGGAGAAGAGGGGGGGAAAGAGAGGGGAAGAAGAAAGGAAGAAGGATGAGGAGGGAAAGGAAGGAAGGGTAAAGCAGAGGAAGTAAGGAAGGGGAATTAAGAGGAGGAGAGAGGGGGAGGAGGAGGAGAAGAGAGGGGGAAAGAGAGGGGAAGAAGAAATGGGGGAGGATCATGAGGGAAAGGAAGGAAGGGCAAAGCAGAGGAAGTAAGGAAGGGGAATTAAGAGGAGGAGAGAGGGGAAGGAGGAGAAGAGAGGAGAGGGGGAAGAGAGGGGAATAAAAAAAGGAGGAAGGAGAGGAGGAAAGAAGAGGGCAGAGAAGGGAGGTTGAGAAGGTTGAAGGAGCAAGGTTGTTGCAGAATAAGATGTGGGCATGGGGTGGCAAGGAAGAGACCCAAACTGTATTCTATATATTTATAAGAAAATAACAATAAAGATTAATGATGAATAGATAAATGTTAATTATAAGAGTGTATATTTGTGAATGAATTTGAAAGAGAAAAATAATCAACTTTCTAATTAAAAAAAAAATGTCCCTTGCCGTGGGTTCCCTTTGTCTGGCAGGAAGGATAAAGAAACATTTTGGAAAGAGAATCATTAAACTGGCAACTGGGGGCTCTGAGAAACAGCAAGGGGCTTCAAACTAAAAACCAGAGACCTCACCCTGCCAACAAAAGTGCGTCTAGTCAAGGCTCTGGTTTCCCCAGTTGCCATGGATGGCTGTGAAAGTTGGGCCATAAGAAAGGCTGAGCGCCAAAGAATGGAGGCCTTTGAACTCTGGTGCTGGAGAAGAAGACTCCTGCATTGAGTCCCTTGGACTGCAAGGCCATCCAACCGGTCAGTCCTAGAGGAGATCAACCCTGGCTGCTCTTTAGAAGAGGAAACTCAAAGACTTTGGCCCCCTAAGGAGAAGGAAGAAGGACTCCCTGGAGAAGATGCTGGGAAGAATTGAGGGCAAAAGAAGAAGAAGGGGACGGCAGAGAAGGAGGTGGCTGGATGGCGTCACTGAAGCAGCCGGCGTGAGCTTCAATGGACTCCAGAGGATGGGAGAGGACAGGAAGGCCTGGAGGAACATTGTCCAGGGGGTCACGATGGGTCAGACACGACTTCACAACTAACAACAAAGCACTTCCAAGCCCTTCCTCTTGGTCGGGCGGCTCACGTCTAACTTCCTTCTGTTGCGTGTGCTTCGTTTGTCAAAATGCAACTGTGAAAATGACACAAGGAACCAGCATTTTTTGGGGAGAAAAAGGTCATAGGTAGGGGCCAAAAGTGAGGAGAACCAAGCTGGGGCCAAGAGAGCTGACTGCAGTTCTGCAGTTCGGCGGTTCAAATCTCACCGGCTCAGGGTTGACTCAGCCTTCCATCCTTCTGAGGTGGGTAAAATGAGGACCCGGATTGTTGTTGGGGGCAATATGCTGACTCTGTAAACCGCTTAGAGAGGGCTGAAAGCCCTATGAAGCGGTATATAAGTCTAACTGCTATTGCTAAGTCTCCTCCTTCCCCTCCTCCCCCTCTTTTCACCCTCAAGAGCGGCCAAGGCCCGTGAGCTGGGCCCTTCCTACCATTCTCTCTCAGGCAAGGGAAGGCAGAGCGCATGGCCAGGTTTCCATATGGGACACCTTGACTTATGGTATTTCACCACACAAGAAATGATCTTTGCATGAAGATGGAAACCAGGATGGCTCTTCTGTGCATCAAAACCCCAGAATGGGGTCATACATGGACCTTTTGGGCGAATGAGAAGAAGGATCCCTCCAATTCTGATGTCCAAGGTTGACTTTTCTTTTTAAGCTCTTGCTTCTGTCTGTAATCACCGGCGGGAAATACCATTTGACTAGGGGCCAAGACAACTCCAGGACAACTCCAAATAATGCTTCCACGTCTTCGCCTTTCCTCAGTTTCCCTGATGTGCACAAAGAGCATTATCCTCCCCCACCTCTCCCCCCCAAAAATAAATTTCTTTTTCATCGTTTCAAAAGTTTTATTTCTTTTAAGGCAAACATTTCATCATTCCTCAATCAGTAAGACATCGAAGTACAATTTTTTGTATGTCAAAATAATTCTAGTTTACCACCAAATTCTTGTCTAGCCTAATATATACCCCTCCCTCCCTCCACCCTCTCCCCCAAACCCCCTCCTCCTTCCCCCCCCCCCCCCCGACTTCCCAGAACCTGTACACGGTATGGATTTCTAACAAACACAGTCTAAAATCTGTTGGGGGAAAAAAAAATTAAAAAATTAATGACATTCTGCATTGACCTTAGCTTCTTCTTGCTGAACCAACTTTAAACAATTTAAATCATTTCTGATCTTAAGCATAGGCTGACTGGAGTTTCTTGGTCCCGTATTTATTTTGTATATAGTCAATCCATTTTTCCCAGTCTCGTTTATATCTCTCGTTTGAGTGGTCTTTAAGATATGCCGATATTTTCGCCATCTCGGCTAAGTTTGTGACTTTCAATGTCCATTCTTGGATTGTAGGCAAGTCTTCCTTCTTCCAATATTGCGCCACCAACAGTCTTGCTGCCGTTATTAGGTGCAGAACCAAGTTATTCTCTACCACTGTAAAGTCAGTACATATACCTAGTAAGAATAGCCAATTTCTTGACTCAGACTTTGCAGGATAATTCCAAATGCCGTCTCAGGTGAGGACCTGGCAATATATAAAACATGGCGGTGATCTGCTCTTACGCCGCCACTATCCGCAAGGATTAAAGTATCTTTCCTTGACTATTGCAGGGATTCAGACATGGGTTAATTAAACATTTACATACATGTGCTCGACAATATCGTATGGTCCAATAATGCGCACTTTAATCAGAGTCTGTGGGTGTTGTGTGTTTGCTTGTTCCATGTTAATTGGCTCCATGCTGGCTCCAAGCTTAGGTATTTGCCTAGATGGAAACAGAATAGACATCGTGTTTTAAATATTTTAATTAGGACCAGAAGTTCCCAGCCTGCACATTTCTCATTGGGTTGTTTTTCATGCATGAATAAATTAGCTGGCATGGAGGCCGTTTGCAGAAAATAGTTCCCCTCCAGCCAGAAAATGAGTCCTCTTCATTAATACTTTAATGAAATTAGCTGTGAGCAAAATATGACTCCTTTTAACTGTGTTCTAATTTCTTAATTTTAATTAGGCAGATAATTGTAGTGTGCAAAATCATCTGAAATGCTCTCCAAGAAAACGTCCATGGCGGTGGGCCTTCTCCCGAGCTGGCCTTCTCCAGAACTTGGAGGCGACAACGAGCACCTCCTTTACAGCCAAGGACTCACAACGCCCAGCCACGACTCACAACTCACAGCGCCCAGCCACACGGCTTTCAGTTAAGGGACTAATTAACCACTGACTTTGGGGGAGAAGATGTTCGTGCTTCAAAAAACTATCTAGCGGGATTGCGGGTTCGTTCTCTGAGCTGGTGGGCTGGTTTCCGAACGTTTCCTTACCAGGCCAGGTAACGCCTTCAGTGGAGTTTAGGGGAGGTCAGTGTGTTGGTGTTCTTCTGTGTCTAAGGGCTTTGTGTGGTCATTAGGTCTTTGTGATGGGGAGATCACGTCAGGTGAGGGTCCCATCAAGCCAGGGTCTTCTGATGGGTCTTGTGATAGATCAGGTATGAGTGTGTCAAGTGAGGGTCTTGTGGTGGGTCTTGTCATCCCAAGACCCATCATAACAGTAGAGTAGAGTAGAGTAGAGTAGAGTAGAGTAGAGTAGAGTAGAGTAGAATAGAATAGAATAGAATAGAATAGAATAGAATAGAATAACAGAGTTGGAAGGGACCTTGGAGGTCTTCTAGTCCAACCCCCTGCTCAGGCAGGAAACTCTACACCACTTCAGACAACCTCTTCTTAAAGACTTCCAGTGTTGGGGCATTCACAACTTCTGGAGGCAAGTTGTTCCATTGATGAATTGTTCTCACTGTCAAGAAATTTCTCCTCCGTTCTAAGTTGCTTCTCTCCTTGATTAGTTTCCATCCGTTGCTTCTTGTGCTTTGGAGAACGGGGTGACTCCCTCTCCTTTGGGGCAGCCCCTGAGATATTGGATCCTGATCTCATGGGACCTTCACCTGAAGTGACCTCACCATCCCAAGATCTACAAACCGCGCGAAGCCCTTATGGACATTAGGACACCAACATCCCCTAAGCTCCACTGAAGATGTTACCCAGCCTGGTCAACGAAACATTCAGAAACCAACCCACCAGCTCGGAGAACGAACCTCCACCCGCTTCCTCCACCCGAGATGTTCAGATATTCACCACTAGTGCAAACTAGCTAGTCTTTCGGGTGACACGGAGCTCCTTTAATTCAAGGCAGAAACTTTGCTTCTACGGGGAGCCCTTATGACAATTCGCTTAATGGCCCTTCGCAATTACAACTGCACTGAAAAAAGTGTCCCACATTTGCAACCGTCATAGCATCCCCACAGTCACCCGATCAGGCGTGTCACGATGAAGGTGGTGATGATGGATAGGTTTATTTATATAGCCTGAAAATAGAAGCAAAACGCTTGGGTCAAGTGACTGGACCACTGTTTCCCAATCTTAGCTACTTTAAGAGGTGCAGACTTCAACTCCCTGTCAGGGTTCCAAATAGCATCCAAAATTAAATCAGAGTCCAAGGAAAAGTATTGCTCAAAGTTCCAATTTATTAACAGAGCCATGTTGGCACATCTGGGAAAACTCAAATCTGAAAGCTTCCCGGTTTTCCCCACCCAGTTGAAAGTTCAAGATCTTGCCCCTAAACCCACAAGCCCATCCCATGGTCCAATCGTCCACTGCCATGCTGGCAGCTTCCTCCCATCCAGTTCCAGTCAGGTGCAGAATTGCAAAGACAAAGGATGACCTTGGCTTTCAAGAAAGAATGTTGTTATGGCTACATATCATCTAACTCCGTACAATCCCCCACAGTCCCATTTTCCCACCATAGAAAATGCATAGTAGAATAATAGAAAGTGTGGCACTCCAAAGACCCACAAGAAAAGATGGCTGCAGGCCTGACACTCCCAGAATTCCCCAGGCCAGCATGGTGTGTGTGTGTGTGTGTGTGTGTGTGTGTGTGTGTGTGTGTGTGTGACGTGATCGCCACTTGTGACCTTCCCAGCCAACTTCCGGCAAGTAATATCAGTGGGGAAATCTGGGTTCATTTCATAACTGGGTTACCATCATTGCAAAATTTTTGGCAACGGTTTTCAAAGTCTGTTCTATTTCTTTTTTGCACGGTTTTCTTGCAGAATTTCTGGATCTCGGGCTTTGAATCCACCGTCCGAAAAAAAAAAGAGGTTTTTCCCGGACAAGCTCTGTGAATTTCAGAAGGAGCAATGTCTTTGAAGTGAGCCAGTTTGAGATTTGAGTCCGTTTGAGACACTTAAACATGGCACCTGCTCTAAACAGTATTGATCTTTCTTGGTTAAATAATATATTATGACTAATTGTCATCCTTTATTATACCCACAATTAAGTAACACCGAGGTTACTTTACAATTAATACTAATATTGGTTGATATGTAATTTAGATGTAATTTGCCACCGTTAGCCAACTGCCACCAGAAAGAGGGAAGCCGAGGGATTTCACAAATCCCCCAGCAGCCTTGTTTTTCAAGATAAACAATTTTAAATAAATTGGGTGTTATGCTCAGATAATTAATACAGTCATTAGATTAAGCACTCTGCTTCATTCCTGACCACTTCATTGTCAGAAAATGTTTTCTCTGTCTCTTCTTGAAATACACACACACACACACACACACACACACACACACACACACACAGAGGAACCCAGGAGAGATTCCTCCTCTCTGGTTAGTAAAATGAACACATTGTAAACCTTTTGTTCAAACGGCTCCCGAGAGAGAGGGAAGCTGCTACTGCATGTTGCATTTCCATTAGTTTAACATCCGTGTGCAAATCTTGTTTATCCCGGGAGCCCGTGGGCTAAGGTGAAGACGTTACATCTGCCGTGTTTTAATGATCTGCTTACAAGCTTTTGTAAAATCGCTACTTCCTAACCCAAATTGTCTTTGTGGAGAGTGAGAAAACCCACCAATGACACAAGCCGGCAACGTTTAGGGTCTCTGCGTTTCCCGACCGAGCTAAGAGAGGGGCAGAGTTGGGGAAGGCAGGAGATCCAGAGTTGCAACCCTCCAAGATAAATCGCCGGGTCGAAACCTGAGCCTCTCCTCCCATTTTCTCGAGATATTATTTCCCCCCCCCCTTAATGTGTAGTTTAGGAGCACCACACTGCACTGGGCGATTGTGCAAAGGAGCACGCCTTCTTGTGATCGTGGTATGGTTGTGGCGTGTGATGTGCAAACAATTAAACATATTGTGCATGCGTAAGAACAGGGCCGGATTTTCCTATAGGCTAACTAGGCTTCAGCCCAGGGCCTCGAGATCAAGAGGGGCCGACATTCAAATTGTTAGCAAAATTAAAGTTACACTATTCTAAAAACAGTGAACACTAAAACACTGGACCGAAAATAAGGAGGAATTCTACGCATAGGACTAATAAACAAACATAAAAATGTATTGGTTAAGATCGTTCCAGCGCCGCGGCAGTTGGGGAGCCCGCCAACGTTCCCGGCACCGGCGGTCGGGCGAGAGGCGCAGCCGCTCCCAGTAGCCGCCCCATCGACGCGGAGCCCACCAGCAGCCAGGCAGGTGAGGGCGAGGGGGCCGAGCCGGGCAGCTGAGCGCAGCAGGGGAGGCGGCTGGCCTCGCTGCCTTTGCCGCAGAGCAGAGCCGCCCTCCGTCGGGAGGCCAGCTATATATATTGATATATATTGATATATATCACAGTAATGATGTATTTTATTGTCTCTCATGCAATTTACAAACTTAAAAATGGGAGGTGAAAGGGCCTCATAAGTGGAATAGCCTAGGGCCTCTTTTCATCTAAATCCGGCCCTGCGTCTGAACCAGGGTGGGTTCCTGCCGGATTTATTACTACCCTCCGACATGTACAAAAAGACACCGAAAGGGGGAAACTCTACAGCAACCCTTAACTCATAAAGCGTTGGCATGTCTGTTATCAAGTTGCCAGGATTTCCTAATAAATGACTGGTTTTCTTTTGAAACTTGGCTTAAGACTCATGAATTAATTAGGGCATCTTTCAGAAACCTGACAACACAAGTATTCATTGCACTTATCCATCCCAGGGGGGCCGTAGTTTGAGGACCCCTGATTTAGTGCAGTATAAAAAATGCAAATAACTTTTCTGTGGACCACAAAAATTTTCTCACAGGCCACCAGTGGTCCACGGACCACCAGTTGGTGACTACGGATTTAAAACAAAGGCTAAGTTCTCCATCATGGTCCTTTAAGGAGGCAGCTGCTTTGATACTGACCCACTGAAGATCTAACTCGGTGTCTCTCGTTTTGCTGTGATTTGTGTCCTTCTCCGGTTAGCAGAGCATTCAATTGCATTCTAATTATGCAATCATTGAGATTAATCTATATTTCTCAGCTTCTCTTGATTACAAACTTGCTAATTGAAGGCAAGGTTCAGCTCGGTTATTTATTCCAGGATAAATGCGGCAGCATGGCGAAATAGATGAAGAGGAACATTGATTTCTTGCTTAACAATTTCAGACCCAGCCAGAAGATACTGTGTAAAGGACCTCCCAACGGGCTGAAGGCCCTGACCCAGAAATTAAATGTCCTGCATATTATTACATACAGGGAGTACAATTATTGTTTAAGTGTTCGGCCAGATCTGAATTTCAGATGGAAACTAATCAAGGGGAGGAGCAACCTAGAACTAAGGAGAAAATTCCTGACAGTGAGAACCATTGCTCAGTGGAAGAACTTGCCTCCAGACGTTGTGAATGCTCCAACATTGGAGGCTTTTAAGAAGAGACAGGACAAATAGCAATAGCAGTAGACTTATATACCGCTTCATAGGGCTTTCAGCCCTCTCTAAGTGGTTTACAGAGTCAGCATCTCGCCCCCAACAACAATCCGGGTCCTCATTTCACCCACCTCGGAAGGATGGAAGGCTGAGTCAACCTTGAGCCGGTGAGATTTGAACCGCTGAACTGCTGATCTAGCAGTAGCCTGCAGTGCTGCATTTAACCACTGCGCCACCTCGGCCACCAAATATTGGTCTGAAATGGTGTAGGGTCTCCTGCTTGACCAGGATTCGACTAGAAGACCTCAAAGGTCCCTTCCAAGTCTTTTATTCTTCCTACTTTCAAGCCAGAGGTGGGTTCCTACCAGTTCGCACCAGTTCGGTAGAACCGGTTCGTCAAATTTTTGAAACCCACCACTCACACACACACACACACACACACACACACACAGACAGACTCACACAGAGAGAGAAAGAGAAAGAAAGAAAGAAAGAAAGAAAGAAAGAAAAAAGTGAGAGAGAGATGAAA